>NC_034411.1:37710083-37734560 GCF_002078875.1 Numida meleagris | reverse complement strand
GCCTTATGAGGAGCGGCTGAGGGAGCTGGGATTGTTCAGTCTGGAGAAGAGGAGGCTCAGGGGAGACCTTATTGCTCTCTTTAACTACCTGAAGGGAGGTTGTAGTGAGCTGGGGGTCGGCCTCTTCTTTCTTGTAACTAGTGACAGGACGAGGGGGAATGGCCTTAAGTTGCACCAGGGGAGATTTAGACTGGACATTAGGAAATTCTACTTTTGTGAAAGAGTGGTCAGGCGCTGGAATGGGCTGCCCAGGGAAGTGGTTGAGTCACCCTCCCTGGAGGTGTTCAAGAAACATTTAGATACAGCGTTGAGAGACATGGTTTAGTGGGGTTGTTGGTGGTAGGTGGCTGGTTGGACTGGATGATCTTGTAGGTCTTTTCCAACCTAGCTAATTCTATGATTCTGATTCTTCTCACCATTGCACTGGAGAAAGATTGCCCTTGATGCATGACCAGATGAATGATCATGAACCTTCATATCCTAGTGTTTTCAATATTTAAACTATTTATTGATGAGTTTTGCATTTGAAACAGAAGTACTCAGAGTGCTGTCCAATTCTGATTTTTTTTGTGTGGAGTTGTGTTATTTTTCTTAACAGATTTGAAAAACATGCAATCAATTTGCATGAACATGTCTTGTGCAAGTTTTTATTACCTGCATCTTATGAAATAGTTGTTTGTATTGATTGTATCACTTCTAGTGATATTGAGAGAATATTGACACTTATGAGTAATTGAATTCTTGTGCCATTTGTTCAACTTCCAGGATCCTTATAATGGTACAATAGTACTAGCAACTGTGAAAGGTGATGTACACGATATTGGCAAGAACATTGTGGGAGTCGTTCTGGGCTGCAACAACTTCAGGTAAAGAGACTAAAACTGGGTAGCTGGGAGCATAACTGTAAAAAGCTAGATAATTACTATACTAGGCCTGGTGCAGCTGTGGAGATAATTGTTAGAAATGGGCATATATTAGGAACTGTCCTCCCTTCCCCTAGCTTTGATGGGGAACATAGATCATACCAGCTATTACAAATGTGGAGGTAAGAGGGAACAGCGTTTTTCTGTAATACCGTTTTTCCTAAGAAAGTGAGATCTGAGATGAATGCAGTTTAATATTAATTGAAAAATAGGTGGGAGCATCAAGTTTTGTATGTAATGTTAGTTAAATGTAAGTATAAAGTCTTAAACATAGAAGTATAATATCTGAAGAAACCATACAGGACAATTCCAGTAGGCAAGACTGCTTGTGTGTTTTGTGGTATGCTGGGAAAAATGAAGCCTTGTCAGATTCTAATGAACGTCTAAGTATGCTTTTCAAGCTGTTTGTTGACTACAAGGTATTAAAAACTCACTGTGGTATGTTTTCTTAAATAAGAGATTTTAATTCTGAGCTTCAAAAAGTGGGACTTGAAGAAAAGCCAGCACTTTCATGGCCTCTGTGCATATGGGAAAGTTGACAACAGTGTTGGAATGAATGGTCATGTTTCTATCAGAGCCCTCTGTAAAGTGTCTGTCAAGTCTTGTGCGGACCTGAATGCTTTGGAATTCCGTCTTTTCTTTCATTTTATTTTGTTTTTGACTTGTTCTTTAAAAGAGAGCCCAGATAATTTCATCATTTTAAAACACAAAGCACTGAAGTTAGTAACAGCATTGTGTATATCCAGCATACCTTGTTTCATTACTTCCTGAAATTCTGTTGACTGTCTTCAAACTATCTCAATAATTATTATTTTTTTTAACTTAGAGAAATGGTGTTTTCTGTCACCATGAATATGAGTGAGACTGAATGAAACCAGCAGCCTTGCATGGCTCGCTTGTAGTGGGGATGTGGGAAAAATAGGTAGAAACTTTGACAATGGCTTGGGCTAATTGGAATAGAGTGCTAGGTGAGGAAAGCTCAGTGTCTCATTTCATAAAATGTAAGACAAAAAAAAAAACTAAAGTAAATCAGCTTATATTCCTGATGTAAGGTATGATATCCACAAAAATGTTTAGTATTGCCTGAATGACCTCAAATGAGAAAAATTAATCACCAAAAAAAACCCAATTTTCTTATGTACTGTGTCACTAGGAACTCTGATGTATTGAAAATTTTTTCAGGCTCATAGTGTTTCTATATTGAAATTCCCAACAGTTCTGTGGAGAGAAACAAACAAAAATTAATCTCAATTTTTACTTCAATAAGCCATTCACAGTAAGAGCAATGTGTTTGCCCTCTAACAGAACCATCTGACTACTTTATAAAAGAATCTTGTGTCATCTCACTTCTTTTCACAGAGTTATTGATTTAGGAGTCATGACTCCATGTGATAAGATATTGAGAGCTGCTGTTGAGAACAAAGCAGGTATAGAGAGATTTCATTAGTACTCCTGAATTATTTAATTTTAAACCGTGCTCTCTCTTTTTTCCGTTGTGGTTTTTTTTTTTTTTGCTACTCATTGCATTTCTGTGCTGCCTATTATTTTGTCAGACTACCTTCAGATAAATCAAAACTTTTCCATTAACAGTAATAACTATTTAGCATTTGGCTTTTCCATGAAACTTAGTCCAAGAAACTGAAAACCTGCGTTAAAAGGACAACTCTACTAGTAGAGATGTTTTAGTATCTATTTTGCGCATGGATAAATGGAAATTTGGAAGATTGACTAACTTTCTGTTGGGTTTTAGATGAATATAAGAATTTGGCCTTACCAAACCAAGGAAAACAGAATGAATTATTCTAGTAAAAAAATGAACTTTCTGAACTGAGTTACAGTTGCTGTGAAACAGTCTTGGAAAAGATGATTTGTGTGGAACATAGGTGGTGAAATTGGAAAGCATTTGCTGTTTCTAAGAGCAGAGTTTATAATTTTGAGTGCTCAGCCTCTGAGGTTTGAAGTTTGCTAATCAGAAGTATTTTATGTTTATTGTGAAACTAGAGCAGTAGGTGTTCAGCAGCTGTGAAGACTGAGAAATCTCTTAAACTGAGGACTGAGAATCACTTTCATTCTTTGAAAGCTTTCTAATTTAGGTAAAACCTGCCTTCTAGATTAGAGATTACCATGTTTTCCGTCTCAGAGTTTTGTATCTGATGTATGAAGCTTGAAATTAAAGATTTCCACCCTAAAATGATTCATAAATTTTTTACAGGATTTTCTAAACTTTCTATATGTATGTGTTTGTAAATTTCAAATAGATATAATTGGTCTGTCTGGTCTTATCACCCCATCTTTGGATGAAATGATTTTTGTCGCCAAGGAAATGGAGAGATTGGCAATAAAGATTCCTTTGCTGATTGGAGGAGCAACTACTTCTAAGTAAGATACCTCTGGGAGGATGGGGAATGTGTACAATAATAGTGTTAACTGGGGGGAAAATCTCTGTAGCCATTTCTCTCTCCCTGTTTCCTCGCTTTCCCCAGACACATATGCTTGGTATTTATTTACTTAAGACTGAATATTATTTCTTTTATCAAGTGCTGAAATACAGTACTATGATGTAGTTGGGACAGGGCAAATAGCCGACGCTGTTAACTTTTCATTTTTGCAAATATGTTTTGTATGTGGAGATAACTTCTAAAAATTAACATGCATATTCATATGAATATGGTTCTGTTATTCTAAAGGGTAGAATGGGCAGCATTCTGAATACGAATGATTTTGAGACTAGAGATGGTCATATCTCACATCAGGGAGTTACTGTTTTTCAGAAAGTTAGTATTTTCCTGGAACATTTGTCGCACTGTGCTGATTGGGTTGAACCTCCAATCCTGTTCAAGCAGGCTGATAGAGGATGCATTCTAGCAGCTTGCCTTTAAGAAGGTACCATTTTGCGTTTGATGGGCTGAACCTTCTTTTGTTGATGTCTTGTTCTCTCTGATCCATTCAAATGAAATAATACAGCTGCTATGATATCCTGAAGAACAGTGCTGACAGTTCGCTGACATCTAGTATTAACATTACCACAGATGTATTTTGGGCATTGTGTAATGGCCTTGTGTCATACTTTGCTAAGTGGTTTATATACACTGTCTTTGAGTAGGTGACAGCTCAGAAGGCTGCAGAGGTGATTTCTTGCATAACTAAAAGCTCTTGGCAGTATTGCTTTCTTTACCAGAGCAGCACATACTCCATCAGAACCATTAGCTACGTGTGTTTTGTATTGTTGGCCGTAGCGAACAGGGAATAGCAGGACCACTACCTGTATTAAAACCGCAGGACCAATAAAGACTATATCCTTTTTCTTCTTTTTCGCATGAATGTCTTTACCTATGACTTTGGTACTGAGAACAAACATGGTGTTTTTTCTTAAACAAACAAAAAAATGGATGAGGCATTATTCTAAGTGGAGGGCCTTAGGGAGCCCTTTTTTTCTGTCTTTTTAGTGTCCGTAGAGCGCTGTGGTGTAATAATTGATGTAAAATAAGCAGCTTCAAACAGATTTGTAAAATTTATAGGTAGAAATGAATGCCGATGGCAGCATAAGTTTTGTCCTTAAATGTAGAAATAATTGAATAATATATAAAATATGTTTTGTTTTCATAAACAATTTTACTCATGTGAACTCTGTATATATGTAAATGTGCACGACTAGACACATAGTTTCTTTAAAATGTGTCAGATGGAGGTATTCTTTATATAATAGCGGATTATGTATTTAATTTTACTTGCACAGCTTTGAGTTTAACTTCATGTATTCTGAAAAGCTGGGTACATGTTAGAGCTTGCTAATGAACTGTCTGTTTACTCTCTGAAATAGATAGACTTCATGATTTGTAATGGGTAGACCATGCGTACTTGGAAAGGCAGAAAATGAGGTTAGTTTGAAAGAAGGAGGCTAGATTTTGACTACAGAATCTATGTAATGAAGTTTCATTTTAACTTAAAAAAATGATGTTTGCGTTATTGCTCTGTGGTTTTTTTTAAATTCAGATGTTGACAAATAATGGTGGTTTTGTTGTGGTAATGTTTGTTTAAAAAAAAATAGGTACCTGATGATACAGTGCCACTGTAAGATTATGCTGTTTGTTTTCTTTGTTCCTATCAAAATGGATGATAAAGTATCTTTCTTTCTAATAAACTGAGCTGCTAAGATCAACAGTGTATCACCTAGAATCAAATTATCTTAAACAACTGGTTACTTAACTGTTGCACAGTCATCATTAACCTTATGTTCAAGTGTTTTTACTATTTGATAGAACCTGAAGAAAAGCGATTTTAGGCCTCAGTTCAGAGCTGCCAACTTTTGATTTGAATATGAGTGTATATAAAATAAACTGGGAGTTCTTAATGCACATAACTAGGCTGACATAGCAGATGCAAGTCTGTTCTATTTTATTGCCACTGGCAGAATACCTTTCTGAGGTGAGTGGAAAGCTTCTGCCTCTGACGTAGAGCATTATAGAAATTGAAGTAATCATCACTGGAATATGTTAATGTTAATCCACAGACCCAGAAGATAGTGTGTTGGTGGGAAAGCTGTAAGATGAGCAAACAAGATTTCATCTTATTTTTTCTAGGTTTTTTTTTTAGGTTTAGTTTGGAACTTTCTCCCTGAAATTTCTGAGAATTAAAATAATGAATTGCTGTCTTGCAGTCAGCTGGCAAGGCACTGAGGGAATGTAAGCTGTCCCGTTATTGTGAAGTGTTCTGATGCTCTTTGAAGTAAAGTTTTTGTGTACCTATTATTAAAAATCTGCTGCTCATTGATGGTTCCTTGTTTTGAAATTCAGGTCTGTGCATTGTCAGGATGTATTTCATATTTTCCTTCTTTTGTTTGTTTCAGTTGTGAAATGCTCACTCTTCTTCTTTTCCATTTAAGAGCACACACAGCTGTTAAAATTGCCCCCCGATATAGTGCACCTGTAATTCATGTCCTGGATGCATCCAAGAGTGTTGTGGTTGTAAGTTCTAATTTATATTTTCTCATTTATGCAAATACATATGCCCTGCTTTTCTTTCTTACGCCTCTCATCTTTTTTGTCTAAGATTTAACATTATGGCAAAAAATGAAGAGATACTACAGAGACCACTTCCTAAACTACTGTTGCTTCAGTAATTTTTTTTGTAGCAACTTAGTTATCTTATTGAGCTGATTTGACTTATTGTCATTGGATACTTACATTTACATGTTAGTTCATCTAATGATGGTGACATGATTCACTCTGAATCTTTGACTGTAGTTCTGAGATGTTTAAAAATGAGGAGTGACATGATTAGATGTGATCTGCTGTTCTCCCTGTTTTATTTGTGAAATTATTGATATAGCAACAGGAGAACAGTACTATGAAGTGGCTTACTGGAGGTTTTTGGAATAGGAGCTCACTCCGTTAGACAAATACATCATCTTAGCAAAAAAATGAATGCTAGAAAGAAGTAGGGTAAGCTAAGTGTTGTTTCTTTGACAATTCAGCCTCTAAAGTCATAGACCTTTTTGGTCTTTTGAGAGCTAGATGGGACTCTGCTAATATTACCTGTGTAGAAGGGCAGTATTCTCACTAATTATTCTATGTTTAGATATGTTTTGAATGTAGTTTGCGGTTTAGTGGTAAGGCTTGAATTAGTATTGTCAGATGTAATTGGGTAAAGTTCATGGAAACTAGCCTCTGAAAGACAGCTTAGTCTGAAATTCATACTGTGTCCTTGCAGTATGTACTTAGTGCATTCTCTTTCCTTTCTGCAGTGCTCCCAGCTCTTAGATGAAAGTGTAAAGGATGATTTCTTTGAAGAAATATTAGAGGAATATGAAGAGATTAGACAAGAGCACTACGAGTCTCTCAAGGTACAAATATAATTAATCTAGCTTCTTTTCTTGTTTTAAGTGGTTGGTACTTATATCATTACTAACTCTGAGTTTCAGCTCTTTATGAAGGCCTTGAGATATACTTGTGATGATTTTGAAAAAAAATTTTCTAGCCTGCAGTGGATAATTCTGCAGGAGTCTAATATACTGCTGGCAAAGGCTTGATTGTCTGAAATCGAAAACTTGCTGATATATAGGATATCTCTGTGGGATGGCAGTCACGTCAGCTTAACCAGTCTACAGGAGACCAGTGTTTTCCTATGGCAGTAGCTGAAAGCAGGGAAATACACTGAGGTAACTAAAATGACACTGTTGGCTTTTGCTGATCCCATGGTGTTTTCTGTTGAGTATTTCACACTAAGACATTTTACTGTTGTCTTTGTGTTGTTTTGGTTAGGGATCTGAGCAGTTTCAAAGTAGAGAACTTGGACTCCAATTTTAGGAGAGTGAAGAGGAAGCAGGAAGAAATGAAAGGTGGGGAGTGGCAGCGCATGTATAGACTAATAATGTTTGACTTTTCTGATGTTCTTTTTGTAAAGAAACATAGAAGCAAACTGAAAGTCATCTGACTCTTAGATGGTCTCTTGATAGACAAAGATAAAGGTTGAGGCCTCTTACTCAGAACAAGGAGACCAGCCAAGTTTAAGACCATCTTTTTTAAGATCAGTTCACAAACTGAGATCACCAAGTGCAGGGCTCTCATTTAAAGAGAAGTTTGTAGTGAATTCAGCTAGGAGTTTGTGGAATTGAAATTAGTTTTTCTCAGAACTGTCTCGTAGAACGTTTTGTCTAGAACTGTATGACCACTACAATGGTTAGAGTTTGTCTGAAAGATGGGTGTTTTTATTAGAGTAACCTTTATGTCCATACAGGAAAGAAGATACTTGTCCCTACAGCAAGCTAGAAAAAATGGTTTCCATAATGATTGGTTGTCAGACCACAAACCAGGTCAGCTTACATGTTGGTGGAGGTGGTGATTTTGCTGTGTCTTTGTTTCATTTTGTTTATTTAATTGGATGATGCTTCATTAAACTTCAGGCCTTAATAGAATTGTGTTAGATAGTGTAACTTGAATAAACTCATGTCTGTATGAGCAGACTTTTTTCCATTGTGTAAGTTCCATTTTGCTGATCTGCTTCAACTTTATAATTTTTCCCAGTAATTAAAAACAACAAAACATCTCAAAACAAAAGTTAATAAGAAATAGGGGAAAAAAAATCTAAAACAGAGTCACCTGTAACACCTTATAATCAAAAATAAGTGTAACGCTCCCTTTCCAAAATAATATTGAACTGGCTCATGCTGCAAAGCTCATGTACTGCTTTTAGGCAACACAAGTGGTGATGCAGAATTTTATCAAATTCCTTCTTACAACTGAATGGAGAAAGAGGTAGACATTTTTTCTTTAAATACTAAACACCGGAAGTATAAACAGTGTTCCACAAGAAGTTGCCTTCTGCAGTGGCATTAACACATGACTGCTTTGTCTCTTCGTTTACAAGACTATTGCAGGTTAACTCCTCTTAGGCAGCTAGGCTCCACACAGCTGCTCACTCCGTCCCACCCCAGTAGGATGGGGAAGAGGATCTGAAGGATAAAATTGAGAAAATTTGAACATAGTACCACATGTGCTGCTTCAAAGAGAATTAGATCTATTCCAGTGAAAACCAGTACAAACTATTAGGGAGATGGTAATTTTCAGTAGCTCATGTTAATAAAAGCTATGTTATAAAGTAGTGAACAGCAGAGGTAAAACAAGTACAAAGCTTTTGGCTACATCATAACGTAGATCCATATCTCTTTCTCTTCTCATGCATACACACAACAATGTGTGATGGTAGCTCTTAGAAATTCCATATAAATTGACAGAGCTATTTTACAATATCATAGCAAGTTATGTCTGTATATAGAAAGTGGTATTTGTAATTATGTATGACACAAGCCCATAAAATCTTTTGGGTATGGCTAGGTTGATTTTGGTCTTACATTGAATATTTTGTCCTGTGAAATAAGTAGAGAAGTCCAACATCAAGTAAGGGTTGATTTACAGGAAAGTAGAAAAGGCCTTATATTTTCTATTTTGACTTTTTATGCTATGACTTGGGAAGGATGTGGCAGTGAGAATGTTAAATTACTTTAGAAGAGGTCATCTGCAGTAGTGGAGGCTAGGAAGCATAAATTATGCTGCACATATAAGAGCAGTATTAAATAATTGTCTTCATGTCAGCTTGTACTTCTGATTCCTACAGTTAAACCAAAATTCATTGGTACAAAAGTCTTTGAAGATTACGACCTGAAGAGGCTAGTAGAATACATTGACTGGAAGCCTTTCTTTGATGTTTGGCAACTTAGAGGAAAATATCCCAACCGGGGTTTTCCTAAAGTCTTTAATGATAAAACAGTAGGTAAGTAATGAAATTCCATTTACTTTGTGCACATGCAGCATTCAGATTGTGAGTATTCTGAAGTAGACAGAGATGGTGAAAGTGCATTATGGAGGTTGGCGGCCCTGCCTATGGCAGGGGGTTGGAACTTGATGATCCTTGAGGTCCCTTCCAATCCAAGTCATTCTATGATTCATTGACACTTAAATGTTACTGAAATGATTTGTGTAAAGCAGCATGTACTGATAGGTGAGGCAGGAAAGTGTTTAGTCATATTTAGAATTCACCTGCTAAAACATGGGCTGCTATTTTAATGAGAGAAAATGGCAACAGAGCAATTAGCACACATCCCTGTTAAGGATGAAGATGTCAAGAGGGCTCTTTCTCTTTTTAATACTACTCAGTAGGCTTTGGAATACATGATGAAACTGAAAGCATGACACTGAAGTGAATGTTCTGGATCTACTGCATTGTGGTAATGTAGGCTCAGGCACACTTTCCCTATGGCTCATTTCATTCCGAGTCCTCTGCCCCTGCTAGGATGGTGATGGCTGTAGCATTTGTTTTGAGATATTTATTGTTATGACTGTGTAGACATTATCACACTGCTATGCTCACTGTTTGCTATAGCTGACAGATTGTTGCAGTAGAGAATTTGGTGGAAAATGAACCGATCTTCAGCAATTCTTAAACTTGTTCAACTGGTTGTGAATGCTTGCCTTTTCTAAAGGTTTTGTCTTTTTTTTTTTGATAGGTGAAGAAGCACAGAAAGTTTATAATGATGCTCAAAATCTTCTGAAAATATTGATTAATCAAAAGAAATTACAAGCCAGGGGTGTGCTTGGATTCTGGCCAGCTCGAAGTGTTCAAGATGATATCTATTTGTATGCTGCCGAGGAGGCAGTGGGATCTTCGGAACCAATAGCAAAATTCTGTGGCCTGAGGCAACAGGTAAAGTGAACGAGCACTTGTTAAATAAAGTGATTTTTTTTCTGAATTGCAAGAATAGAACAGAAATGCTGTAATAAATTCTCTGCAGTAAAAAATTGCCATTATCTGTCTGCACTTGTTTTCCCATTTCTTTCAGTAAGAACAAGATCTCACTAGTAATGACCCAAGTATTTCTATTGTAGTATTTGTAGTATTTTGCATTGTAATAGTTGTACAGAATGCTTCATAGACTTGGCAGCCTCAAATCTCTGTTTTCTGTCTTCATTTTATTATCCAAACCTTTCTAAAGCACTGTCCTGTATGTATTCATCACATCAGTCCTATGTGCTAAGTCAGAACCTAATGAACCTTAATTCTATAATACTATCCCTGGATTCTGCCTTAAATTTCTGTTTGGATATGTTAAAGATTAAAAATACTTTTAATTAAAATACCTGGAAACTAAAGCTCGGTGGAGATGAATGTTTCTGATAATATTTTTATGTAAAATTCCTCATACGAAGTGGCAGTTTAAAATTAGTTTGCTGGTAATTCCAGTTGTGAGAGTCATTATTTTAAGTATTTATGCTCAAATTGTACTGGCATTTGCATTTATTTTGATAACTTTTACATTTTCAAGATATTCTGCTTCTCCTTCTTCCTTGCATTTCAGTTTGGCTTCTTCATAGTTCATATATTTAGGCATCAAATGTGGCAGAAACAAATCTAACAAATACTTTAATTTCTGAAATACATTTTTCTTATTCTGTGCCAGTATTGCAAAACTGCACTAGAAGTACGTAGCTTGAAGTTTATCTACCAGCTCCCTGGAATACATAATCTATTGCGTGGAGACTGGTCCTAGTGCATCTTGAAGTCCATGGCAGATGTTTATATAAACAGTTCTCAGAAACATTCAGGGGAGTTTGTTCCAGGGCCTAACGACCTAGTTAAACATTTTGATAGCCCATGTAAATCAAGTTTATTACATCTTTTTTTCCTGTGTTTTTTTAATCTCATATGTTTGCAATTATTGAGGATTTCTGAGAGGTTAGGAGCATGCAACTACATTACTGTGGGTACCATTCTTCCGAACTCTTACCTATTTTAGCTGAATGTATTTCAATCTAGTGTACATAGTGATCTAGCAGAGGCTTCACCAGAATAAAACAGAAAAGAATAATTGTCTTGTGTTTTGTATATAAAATCTTCCTCAGTACACAGAGTTCTCTCCGTGGTGTTGTCGTTATTAAGCATGAGATGTAAATCTAAAAGTTGGAGATGTTTAGTATTTTCTTGTAATTATGATCATTACAAAAGAAATTTCAATAGGGAACAAATGAAGGAAAACAAAAATTCTTTTGTTTTATGTTACTTGTTATAACCTAGTAGTATATAGAATTTACTGGCCATTTCTCTTTGGTTTTGAGAGGTGATGGTGTTTTTTATTTCTTAAACAACATTTGGGATTGGGTTAAAAGCATTGTTAAACACTGAAAATAGTACTATAGAGTAAGAAAATGTGGAGAGGATTTTTCACCCAAGTAAAACCCATCAAATAATTTTATTTCTTTGTAAGTTGCATAGATTTACAGGAGTTGTCCCACTTTTTTTTTTTTTTTAAACAGCAGTTGTGTTCCTACAACAAATACTGATTTCATCCTCAGCTTCTTGTTAGATGTAAAACTCCTTGTTAGATGCTGTTGCCAACATTCAGTCACCTCTTTCTATTCCCTTTTTTCCATTTTTAGGAAAGGATGTGGTGAGTGGGATCTTTCCTTTTTGCATAAACTTCCTTGAACCTTGTTTGGAGTTCAACTTTTCAGTAGTGATAGATGAATTTTGTTTCAGTTTGTATGTGGACAGTGTACACCTAGTTCCTGGGGTACTGTTTTTTCTGTACTAGTGAGCATGTGGTTTGTAGCATAAGAAACAAGGAGTGTTTATAGATTCTCACAAGCATTCCGTAGTGGGAGTTGCTGAAGAATTCTACAGTTTGCATAGTTGAGGTGCAAGCTATCAACTATCCATTTTGCTGACAAACATGGAATCTGAGAGTTACAGATGGAAAATTCCTCTTTGTCCCCAGTGGTTGGCACACGAGCGTTTGCTATTTTGTAATACTTTGTCTGCAGAGTAAGCTGTTAAATCTTACTAGCTGTAAATAGAACCAGAACATCTCTCTATATCTGTTCAGAACAGCATCTCTCTCCTTTTGACATTTTGTTTTTTAGTGATCTAAACACCCACAGAAGAATAGAAGTGCTTTTCATCTAATTCAAGGAAAGGAAAGCTGTTGTTGCTCAAAGACTAGTTAGGTGTTTGCGAGAAATGCTCCAAGCCCTTTAGTCATAAAAATACTGGATCAATAATGCACTACTAATATATATTTTTTTTAATGTTCTGGCTTATTTGTCTATTTTACTTCAGGCTGAAAAAGATTCTTCCTGCACAGATCCGTATTACTGTCTCTCTGACTTCATAGCACCACTGGATTCTGGCGTTTGTGACTATTTAGGCCTTTTTGCCGTAGCCTGCTTTGGTGTGGATGAATTATGCAATGACTTCAGGAGACAGGATGATGAGTACAATATCATAATGGTAAAGGCACTTGGAGACCGACTGGCTGAGGTATGAGGTTTTATCATTTTTCCTTGCAAATTTTCTGTGTTCTAGATTTGACAAATTACTGTCTCAAGTTTTAGTGTAAACTTAGACTGTTACCTTAGAGTACGCTCTGTATTAAATCTGGAAGTGAATTGGTTCTACGGAGCTTCTCTTAAGAGGAGAGTCATTTTCTGAGCCAGAAGGGAGTTGGCTATCCATACCTTCCAGCTGCAAAAACTCCTCCAAGTTCTTTATGAGGGTTTTGATAATAGGTAGAATTTAGTACATTTTTAAACAAGGCTGCTTAAGCAAACCTGTCTTTACATCTTGCTTCAAGTACAAGAGAATGAGTGTTCAGACCCAGATTGAACCCCCCAATATTCCTGAATTGCTTGACATTGCATTGATGTGCTTTCAGCTTTAATGGTAACCATGCAGATGTGTCCAGAGCACAAGTCTTTTGACTTAAAGTCAGAAAAACCTTAGGCTTAGACAGGCATACTCTTAAAGCTGTAACTGAAGTGGTTTAAAAAGTTCCTTCCCTTCTCTCCAGCTCTGTCTGTCTGCTTGTCTCCATGCTTATGGCTAAGTAATCAGTGTAAAATTTACAGGAACTTCAGTGCAGGGAAAGTAGAAATAGCTGTAGTTGTGTATTTTAAACTGTAATAGAGTTTTAGAAATTATTATTTGCCATTGAAGGATAGTTACTGTAGGGGAAATTTCTCCTGAATGCAACCATTGCTGGCAAAGTAGTATAATCTGTAAGAGCAGGTAAAAAAAACCGCCGCCCACCTTCAGTTGGAGGAAAGATCTGATGCTGAAAAAGAGCAGTAGTCTGTATTATATTTGATACTAGCATGGCCAGAATGATGTGGCATTCCGTAGGTAGATCTGGATGAGATATCCAAAATAGACCTAATGTCTTCAGTGCTATAATGATATAATACTACCATAACCTACTGAACTTCATCTTCTTTAGTTACCATTCTAGATAATTCTTTGACTGTGTAGGATTTTAAAGCAGGATAATAATAATAAAAAAAAATATCTACCAATAAGAGAAAAAACTAAAACACCTGAACTAGAAAAATAAGTATGGTATGGGAATCTTAATGTGATCAATTTTTTCACATATTATAAGATCTCCCTCAAAAAATTAAAGTGGAAATGAGGAGAAAGTGTTTATAATTGCGCATCTTCATCAACTAACTATTGCATTAGTTTCTACAAAAAAACCCCAAACCAACAACCACCATGTATGTATTTGTGGAAACTATATAGTATGGAAATTATATGTATAGTTTCCACAAATACATATATGGTGGTGGTTGTTTTTGGTTTTTCGTGTGTGTGTGTATATAAATATATATATTTGCACTGTATTTCAAGGCATTTGCTGAGGAGCTTCATGAAAGAGTTCGAAGGGAATTCTGGGCTTACTGTAGTGATGAGCAGCTAGGTCTTTCTGACCTACGCAAAATTAAATACGAGGGAATTCGGCCTGCTCCTGGTTATCCAAGCCAGCCTGACCATACAGAAAAACTCACAATGTGGAAGCTTGCAAACATTGAGGAAACAACAGGTAACTACATCAGCCTTACTAAGACTTTTAAACTGTTTTTGTGTTAATAAGAGAATAAAATGCCAAGAAAACAAAGAACTTGAGTGTGCAGAGCTGCATGTAAAATGGAACTGACATGGTTCTGAAAATTGCTGCTTTTCCCCTTTCATTGTTGCTTTTCTTTTTCCTCATGCAAAGAAAAAAACAGAAAATACTTCCAGTGCTTTTGCTAAAGGAGTTTTGTTCTTAATTAGCAGTTTGTATGCAAACAGGGCTTTGCTACACAGAGAACAAAATTCTAGCATCCTTATGGCTACAAGAAGACATTCCAGATATAAACAAAATAAAAGCTAATTCAGCAGTGTGTTTCCTGGTCCACAGAAACCTTGAGATGGTAACTTTTTAAAAAGAAGAAATTCTATTTGTCTTCCTCTTATATTTTACATATTGAACATTTCAGTGTTAGTTTGACACTTCTGAAATAGCTTCCTGTGTTTCAAAAGCTCTAGCTAGCCATTTCATTTTTGAAAATATCCTTTTTTTCCTGCAAACTATGTATTTACTTTACAGTATTATTGTAATGAAAATCTGCAATATATTTAAAGCTATATGTATTTTCTTTGGAATGGATAAGTAGAGAATGGTTTTATCTTTTTAACTCATTGGAAAGCTTGATTTTGAGTTTGCTTGAAGCTGTCCAACAGAAAAAGACTCTGAACTTGTTCTCCAAATTGATAATAAGCATAAGTATGTTTTCATTCTCTTTTTCAGGAATTGGTTTAACTGAATCACTAGCAATGACACCTGCTTCTGCAGTTTCTGGCCTCTACTTTTCCAGTCCCAAATCAAAATATTTTGCTGTTGGGAAGATATGTAAAGATCAGGTAACTTGCACAGTCCATCGAGGTAGTGTTACAGCATTCAAAAACAGCTTTTGTCCACATGCTTTAAAAATGTCTGTCAACAGAAAAAGCCAGAGTTTCCAAATTTTCATTGTGTTTTCTGTTCTCTTTGCAGGTTGAAGATTATGCACTGAGAAAAAAATTGTCTGTGGCAGAGGTGGAGAAATGGCTGGGACCCATTCTGGGATATGATACTGAGTAACTGTGGGAGATGCATGGACAAGCATTTCCTTTTGATGGTCCATTTGCCAGAAGGAAGAATGAAGTGGCATCTATTAACTTTCATCACTGCCCTTAATATTCATTGGAAGTGTTTTGTTGTTTTTGTCACTAGTCTGGTCCAAAAAGAGCCCAGAACCACAACTACCCCAACAAACTAAATGAATTCAAGTGCAAGGAGAAAATCCTTCCTATTGGGAAGTTCCCTTCCATCCAGCTCAATATTTTGTCTTATTGTTCCTAATTTTTGATCAAGGAACTTATATTGCAGATGTGCCAGGTACTTGGGACCATGAATGCATTACAGATCTCTTAGTCATAGCAACATGCAGCTAGTTGCAGGGTGAGATGTGGAAGTGTCACTCCCCTCCTGTCCTTAGGAAGGCTTTGAAATGAGGGCCATGTATTTGTCCCACTGACTGTGGACTGATGTTGAACAGAACTTGATTTCTGTTATTTGAACATGTATTAGCAAGGCAATGTTGTACAGAAATAGGATGTGATTTTTTTTATGTGAAGTCAGCAGGTTTTAAACTGAGTTACCAAGAACAGCTGATGTATGAACAGATCTCCTTGTCTCAAATCTGTCTGCTCCAAATTTAGGTCTTGTGTGCAATGTTGGTTTTTTTGGTCTAAATAATAACTCGGGTTTTAAAATACTTTGTGGTGATGACTGTAGTTAAAACTATCAAAAGAATATAATGTGCTGGAGCAATATCAGAGATGCTGTATTATGATAAAACATTAAATGAGATGACTGAGCCTGTTTAGTTGTCTCATGCTTAATTTCAGCTGGCCACAATCTGTTTATACTCTGTATAAAGTGTAATGATACTTTCCTGTCTTCCTGTCTCACGGTTATATTCTGAGGATTAATTCATGTTCAGAAATGCTTTTGTTTGTGAAAAGTATGAGAAGCATAATTATTAGTATTATCAGGCATTCAGAAATCTTGGAGCTGACCAGTGTTCTACAAACTTGGAAGCTTCTGGGCACCTTAATTTTAAAAGCAAATAACAGCAACACTGTCATAAGTAACAGTTAATACCATAGGATTATTCTTCAGATTTAACTTTAAGTGAGCTAATTGTTCATAATTCTTAATAATCCCCTAAAAGTGCCTCAAGTATTATTTAAACGCTAATGTCATAAAATATCATTGCAGGAAAGTCTCATTTTTCTGATCTCTAACTGTAAAGAAAATACCAATTTTATGAAGAAAATTTACTTTTAAGTAGTCTATCTGTGGTCTAATAATGTTATAATTTTTGTAATATTTCTATTTGACTTTATGCTAATCTTTCATCAACAGCTTGATAAAGGTTAAGCTGTCAATGGTGTTATTTTAGAATTCTTTGTATGGCAATAAAGATTGCTGCAATGTGAATAAGTGATTTCAAAAGTAGTATATAAGCTGTATTATTAACCTAAAAGTATAAATGCTGCTGTCAGATTCTTAAAGTAGTTGAATGTCATAGTTTTGGCTGGGATAGAGCTAATTTTCCCTAAAGAGGCTTGTTTGATGCTGGGGTTTGGATTTTTGTGAAAATAGTGGTGGTAGCAGTGATGTTGTTAGTTGTTGCTGAGCAGTACATATGCAGAGTCAAGGTCTTTTGTATTTCTCACACTGCCCTGCCAGCAAGGAGCTGGGAGAGGACACAGGCAGGACAGCTGACCAGAACTGGCCAAAGGGATGTTCCATGCCATATGGCCTCATGGTTAGCAATAAAAGCTGGGATAAAGAAGGAGGAAGAGGAGACTTTTGAAGTGATGCCTATTGCCTTCCTAAGGAATTACTGCATATGCTGAGTCCAGCTTTCCTGGGAGAGTCTGAACATCTGCCTGCTCACATGTAGTAGTGAATGAATTCCTTATTTTTACTTGCTTGCATGCATGATTTTTTTTGTAAACTGTCTTTATCTCAACCCATGAGTCTTATCTTTACAATCCTCTCTTCCACCTCACCTGGGGAGAGTGAGCAAGCAGCTCTGTGATGCTGAGCTGCTGCTGGGGTAAAACCACAACACTGAGTGTGTTCTTAACCGAATGCTTTGGAATGTGTCATCCGTTAATGATTTATAAAAATAGTATCTCCCTTTCTCTGCATATTAAGAGGCATAAGATATATCCTTGTTGATCAGCTGATTCTTGTTGCTGGAGTGGTACCTTAATAGAATGCTCTTTTATACTGCCAAAATACTGGGGGGGAAAAAATCATGATAATAATGAAAATTGGGCCTTGAAGTATGTAGCCTGTAAAAATTGAAATCAGTTTTGGTTTCTTTTTCATATGTGCACCTTTGCTTCAGTGAATGTTTGGGATATCCCCTCTCTACCACTCCATATCTTCAGTGTTCGAAGGAGAGTGTCTTATTAGTCTGAAATTCATATTGGGAACATGCAAACGAGGTCAGAGTTGGACTTGAATGGCTTGATTTTGTTAGTTTGTTCATTTATTTTCCTGAAATCAATAGCACATCATTGAGTGACCACAGCTTTCGTGGATTCATACTGACAGAATAAGTAGGTCCACTTCGGTATAATGCAGTGGAGGTGTTACCTTGCATTATAAGCAGTGGCTTTCAAACGCTATCCCACTTACTTTATTCATATGCTGAGAAAGATCTTCATCTTTGCCTGCAAAACTTGTCATTGTGAGAACATGTTTGGAAGACTTACTCCTTGTTGTTATGCAAATGATTTTAGCGGGACAGTTTTGAACTGTCACTTGACATCCTGAGTAAGAAATATCGTTGTTCTTCTTTCCAAAGATAAGGTAAATTATGATGGAAAATGTCTCATAGTTCTACCGATTGAGATGCTCATTTATATCAAGCTGTACTGAAAAGCTATGGTAAGAATTTACCTCTTTGAAGTAAATGAAATGGAACTTGCTACTATCCAGGAAAGATGGACAATTTTAGAATGCATACAAGATTTTTTGCAGTGCTTTTCTAAGTAATACTAACAAGGATGTAAGAGATGGTGCAAAATTAAGAATGTTTTGTAAACAATTGTTCTAATTTTCATGAATAATTTACTTTTGATACTCATATTTTTTGTCAGTCTAGCAGCAGGGGGATTAAGTTTTGAGGCAGATAAAATTTATTGGTGACTGTTGAGAGAATCATAGAATAGTTTGGGTTGGAATGGCCCTATAAAATCATCTAGTTCCAACTCCCCTGCTGTAGGCAGGGATACCTCTGACTAGATCAGGCTGCTCAAAGGCCCATCCAGCCTGGCTTTGAATGCTTCCAGGAAGGGGGGGATATTATCCCTAACCTTGCATCTTCAGTATGAGATCTATTTCAGTGCTGCTGTTATTCCTGGGAAGACTGTAGTTCAGTTTATTTTGTGTGGGAGTGATAGTAAAGGTGAGATCATGCTGTTCCTACCGACACATCTCCCTGATTTATTGTGTATTTGAGAATATCTCACTGCTTGCTGATGAAATTTGAGAATTATTTGCATCCTTGTTAAACAGTATGAATCTTTGTTCACCCTTTCAGTTAATTTTTTTTCTGAAGGTGATTTCCAGAAACAGAGTAATAGTGAGAGGGAGGCCTTTGAGAATAGTAACTGTTAAAAAGTTTTGTTTTTCAGAAAGAGTCTAGTTTACTAATAACTGTGACTGAGTTTCATGAAAAATTGATTCAAACATCGGCTGATTTACCTGGACATGTCTTGGAAAAAAACTGGGTGTAATGTTGTTGGAAGAGCAAGAAGAGTAGTAACTTCACTAATTATAGTTCAGGAGCGTAGTTCCATACAGAAGCAGCAGTACGTATTCTCAGCCACTGGAGAAATTATTCCTCTGCTTTCAATTATCATATCCTTGGCATGGCAAAGCCTATTTGGCCCCCTACAAGGTCATATAATATGATTGCCAAGCCTGTGTAGGTGCCTGTTTGAAAATTAAAATATACTGTGAACAGAATAGAAACATATTTATCCCACTTTCCCACTTAATTTGTATACTGTCCAGCAAAACACAGAACTGAAAAACCAGTGCAGTAAGCCTCCATGTTCTTTTGTTCTATTAATACCACCATGGTTGAATATCTTGAGATTTTTGACCATGCCAACATGCCTGATATAAATAGCTGTGCAAATAGAGCTCAGCTGAGATTACCAAACTTGGTGTTTTGGATTTTTAATCCAACTTGAACGTGGATGTCTAAAAGCAAGCTAGGGATTATCCCTTCTGGCCCTAATCTGCCATGATGACTGAGAAGTGAAAGACCCTGTTTTTAGGAGTTTCTGCCTGACTGCTGTATCACCAGTATGGCCTTTACCCTGGCATGAGATCAGGATCTTTAGGCAATCTCTGCCATTCCTTTCTACAAAAAGAGCATGAAATAAGTGGATGGGGCATGGAAGTTCAGGTTTACTTCATCTTAGTTCTTAGCTCGTTGTCTTTTCTACTTACTTCTCAAACCAGCATCCCTCTTCTGCTTTTTCCTTTTTATTCGCAGCAGCCCCCCTTAACCTGGATGTCAGTTTCCTCCGACAGAGCCCTCTGTAGACTGCCAAACTTGAACTGTAAAATGTTTTTTAAAAGTCTATTTCAAAGTCTGAACCAGTTATCTGACCCAGGAAGAGGTATTTCTGCCTGGGAAGCATTGGATGTTAATATCAATTGGAGTTAATAGCTCTACCTATAGGAGCCTTGTAATATCTTCAAGAAATTTCTATGCAGGTAGGATGTGTACATGTAGTAAAAGAAGCTAGAGGCATGGGATTCACAGAGGGTAATTTAATTTCAGTGGAGTGGGCAGGCCAGTAGGTAGGAGATGGAAGGCTGCAAGAGTTGTAGCGAGTGCAGCTCTTAAAATAGAGGTATTCTCAGTATATATCTTAGAGTAAATGAAAATAAAGGCTATAGCACCTATCTTCTGTCTACCATCAAAATATTAGAAATGTAATTTGAGAACAAGACTTGAGGAGTTTTCATTTATTTAATCTATGGTTGGGATTAATGAGTTATATTTTTGTGTAGGAGAGTGAAAGGAAGAAACAGTACTTAACTTGTAGTCAGCTTACTGCTAGTGGTGATATGCAAGCTGTTGGAAAAAATGCAAAAAAACCCAACTGACCACTACCAACAAAACCAGCTCTTTGGAGTTGCTGGAATCATTATGTAGGTGAAAGTTTTTGGTAGAATGCTGGTGTTCTCTGAGACTGACAGTACTGTGATATATGAAAATAAAACATCCGCCTTTTTCCGGGACTTTAAAAGATGTTAAAATTCTGCATCAGCTCTGTGTCTGCACAGAGACGTTACCTATCCAGATAAGATCAAAATTGTAATATATATATATTACAATTTATATATATATAAATTATATTAATATAATTATATATATATATTAATATATATATATAGGGATTTTTTGTTGTTGTTTTCCTTACTCAAGGTGTTTTAAATGTCATTTTTTAATGTGTGCAAGAGTGCAACTTCAGTGAATGTTTTGTTCTTTACTACTTTTGTGTACTTAGTCTACACTATTTTCCCCTTTTCCTTCCCCACAATGCAGGTGTGAAGATCTAACTCAGCTCTACTAATGACCTGTGAGTGCCACATGTTGTATCTGTGTAAGATTTTTTTAAAAAGAATTGAAAATGTATATTACTTTTTTGTTGTTGTTAAATTTCAGCAAGGTTCTCTTCCCAGCAGGTGGATAACTGTTTTTTTTTTTTCTTTCTCCTTGTAATCCAGTCCTCATCTGGGAATCTAGGTTGAGCTTCACAAGTGAAGTACAAACAGAGGGTCTAAAAAGGTGTCAGCTCTCTGTAGCTGGTGGATCCTTCTGTACTTTTTGTTCCTGTTATGACCTTGTGAGAACAAATACATACGTATCTTTTCATATTAGGGCAGCTGTGGTACAGGAAGTAAGAAAAAGCCGCACTGCATGATGAAGACTTACTTAGCAAACTGATCTTTAGAGATGCATCAGTAGAATGTGTACTGTAATTATTGTCATTGATCAGGATACATTTTTGAACTGCTGTTTTAAACTTGTCTGTGCTCAGCTGCTTTTATTTCTGGAAATCATTAATTGTGAGACCTCATGCTTTGCTAAATACTTTACAAGGCTCTCTTCATTTAATCAGGCATTTATAATGAACGGCTTTGCAGTAACTGCTGCTATATTTTGGACTTTCATAAACCTTTGTAATTAAATAGATTGCTCTCTTCAGAATGCTGTTATATAGCAATTGCATTGTTTCTCTACGGCCCACAAGATGAGAGTTGATTATCAATACCTACCGAACAACTTTATTCATGGCCAAGTGTTTGCAGGCCAGTCTCATTAGTCAAGAAGTTTGCTGCTTATGAAAACACAACCATCTTTATACTCCTTACTTAGTAAATAAATGTAAGAATTTAATTTTACTATTGTAATTTTCTTGCAGATGCTGTTCCTCAACATCCTCCTTGTAGGGCAGCTGAAAGAATAAAAGCTTTAATTCAGTGTTACAACACTGTCTATACAAATAAGTTGAGAAGCACTGAAGCAAGAAAACGTAAAACTTAATATGATGTAAAAGTGTACCACAAACTTACTTGAACAGTATCTTATTCTTCAGATAAATATTAGGTGAAGAATCTATAAAACTGGAGGCAGCAGTCAGCTAAGGCTAACAAGATTTTAGGCTTGCGGCGACAGGATCAGCAGCATTTCATGCCATTTTAGGCATTACTGCATGCTTTGCTTCAATCTTTTGTCACTTTCTTCCACAACAGAACCCTGCTGCTGTATCCAAATCCCTGGTTATTCCACAGGAAGTGTTTGACATGGATTTTGTTGAAGATTTTGATGTGCACTTTCTGGATTATTTTTTTTCCAAAAGGTTTTAAAGTGCTGTGCTGAAGATGAACATTTCAAGTTCCTGAACTTTGAAATATTTGTACTTCCTCAGAAGTCTCCCATTACTGACACATTTTCTACTACTTAGAGAACGGAATCAAATAGACTGCATTTCTTTTTAGCTCCAAGTACACTGAAGGAGGGAGTAAATAGTGAAAGGAGTTTTTATGGTACTGCTTTACTCTCAGTTCTTGATTAGCATATGTCTGCTGTCATAATCGCTGCCTAGGAGCTGAAGTGAGTGCCTCTTAGAAGCAGTTCTAGTGTCTGATCCAGCTGCTACTGAAGTCCATGGAAAAATTGCTACTTATCTAAAACATAACTTTGATCAGTCCTAATGCAATAATCTGGAATGAAAATTCAGTGTTCAAGTCATGTCAAAAACACTTGAGGATTAAGAGGATGTGCTTCTAATCCTCCTTCAGAGGCTCACTGAAATAGATGGCTGCGACTACGACAGTAATTTTTACTTTCATTCTGAAACACTTGCCTGACAGAAAATGGTCCCCCGTCAAGCCAAGAACAGATAAGCTTTTCAGCTGTGGGTCCAGTATGATCCATTGTAACCATCCATCTCAGGGACATTTGACGGAGATTGCCGAACAGAACCAACAGCATGGGTATTGATTCCATTTTGCACTCTGAATGATTGAAGGTGTAAAGGTGCCCTGATTCAGCAGACAAGGATTGGCAAATGCAAGTGGTTAACATTTTGCTCCAAGAACATTTTCATGATTCCAAGTCTCTTGTGATTTTTAAAACAAATGCTGTTGAATGAGATTTAGAGCTTCGCAGTCCTTGATAGTTATGTGAAAAGTATATTATTCTTTCTAGATGCTGTTGGAGCTTCATTTGGTGTTTTTTTTTAAAGAGTTCCTCTTAGCAACATTTTCTGCTAAGTATGTATAAAAATCTGCACCAGCAGAGGTGACTGCTGTTTGCTAATGCTGAAAATGCAAGACCCACTGCTTCACTGTGCTTACACCCACTCTTTGACCTCCATAAATGTTCAGCAGGTCTCAATGTCAGTGGGTGCTATTGTTTCCAAATGGAGGAATTCAGTCCCACACCTTTGCTTCATGTGCACTTCCATGTCAGACACCATTTTGTTGGACTGCCCCTCTGCTGCCATCTGTCATGCAGTAACAATTAGAATATTGGTGGAAAGGTTCAACCTCTAATGCCATACCACCAACATCTGCCTCTGATGTCAATGGGAAAATGTATGAAATAGGAGACACTACTTTTGGAGCAGCCCTCATATATTTCATATTATGTAATTTGGCAGATAACAGTAAAATCATAGTACTATCTCATTTTTCATGCTATTTATCCCTGCTGGGTGCTGAGCAATGGCAAGGCATTAGCTGCCATTATAGCTATTGCTAATCAATCAGAATAAATTCGAGAAGCGTGTTATAGTTTATTTCCAGAAAGCTCAGCATGAAATATACAAAGTGTCTTGCTTTTGTAGCTCAAATGATGTCTGTAATGATGTGAAGTTCTTAGCAACATGTGAAACATTTTATCAGGTAATCTCATAATCTATGAGTAAAATACACCTTACTTGTAAGTAAAGTCTTAGTTCCTTCAGTTTCCCATGGTACTTTTAATGGCTATATACTTCCTTGGAAACAGATGGGTCAGTACTCATTTCTTGCTGCTGCTACTTCTATTCTTGCCACTGGAGTTTTTATTCAGCTTCCAGACTGTTACCATTCTTCTTTTTGTCCCCTTGCTCATTTGCCAGGTAGCGTAGAAGTCAGACATTGTTGGACATTCTGGCTTCTGTTGGGAATGCCACCAGTTGTGAAATGGACACGTTTTTCAGTCAGGCTCTATTGTTTGTGGGAATCCTTCTAATCTATCCACCTGCTGCACATCTTGGCCTTTATTAGCTGCTATTTTCCTTCTTGAAGCATGAAAGTAAAGGATGGTAAAAGGATTTCCTGTCTGTAGGCTACAGCTTGGTTTCACAATTCAAGTGTGGACCTACAGACAACAAGAAACAACACTCCTCTGTGCCAGGCAATTTAAGGCAGCCATGACAGTTCAAATGCTGTGGAGATGAGCTGTTGAATGGTACAAGAAGCAGCAGCACTCAGGGAGCTCTTGCTGAAGCAGCTGGGAAAGTGACCTTATTGTCGACGGTTTACGGGCGTTAGGCCCGATTCCGTGACAAAGGGGACGGGGGACCCAAGGGCCCACGTCCCGGG
>NC_034411.1:36390149-36437753 GCF_002078875.1 Numida meleagris | reverse complement strand
TCCGCCGCCTCCTCTGCCTGGTGCGGGAGTGCCACCTCCGCCGCCTCCTCTGCCTGGTGCGGGAGTGCCACCTGCAGCCCCACCACCTTTGCCTGGAGAAGCACCACCCCTTCCGCCACCGGCTCAAGGCAGTGCCTATACAGCAGTCCCACAAGCTGGTGGATTTCTTCCTCCACCATTACCATCTGGTTTATTTGCAATGGGTATGAATCAGGAGAAGGGGAGCAGGAAACACGTGATAGAGCCTTCTCGACCAATGAAGCCTCTTTATTGGACAAGAATTCAGCTCCACAGTAAAAGGTAAGCGATATAGTTGTGAATAGTGTGTTTTTGCTGTCTTCATAGTATCATGTAATGAGCAAAAGGATTTATTTACCACTATGCAGATCTTTAAGAGAGACTTAGAGGAAGCAGAATTTTTATTTTCAGTTGGGTACTTAAATAGGGTTAGCCTATTCCAGTTATAAGCACAAACTCTGGGTAATGTTATTTACTCGTGAAAGGTCTTTGAGGGCAGTGTTTTCAGCTGTCCTATGGAGTTGCATACCATATCTTAATCAGAAGTCCTAGGGTGGTTGTACGCCACTAACCTTTCCATTAATTGTTTTTTAGCATTGCATTTGTGCTTTCCCCACTCAACTTTCAGGACAGAGTTGATCTTTCTCTTGAGCAAGAGTGAACAAATGTTGCTTGTGTCTTTCCTCCAGATGAATGTATGCTGAACAGTTTTTAGTCTCCTCTTTTCTTTCTCTTGTGACCTAGAAACCTTTTCTCAGTTTGTACATTTAGCAGACAGATTCAAACCACAGTTTTTTATGTAGCATGGGAGTATAAATCACTTGTAGCTCTTATCACTTGATATGATACTGAAATACTTGGGTTTGGTTGTTGATGGTTTTCATGTGTTTGTAAAGTACAATTCTTGGTCATGAAAAAGAATGTTTCCTTATTAATCTCTTCTTTCTCCCTGAGTACTGACAGTTCTTCTACTGTTACTATCTAAAGATGAACATCTTCTGTCTTCAGTTTCTTCTTGCCACTGTCTCACAGGTGGTCTGCAGATAGCTGTGCATTTCTACTTCTTTGTGTGCATGTCTGTGTATTTTATAACCTATTTATATTCCTGTGCATGTAAAGTGGGAAATATAAATGAGTTTGACAAATTTCCTGTGTGAACAAAGAAAAGAGGTACTGGGGAGAATCAACAGTATATCTTATCAAAATGCTGCTAGTAGAAGTTGCTAGTAGAAGTTAGGCAACAACTTGTAAACTGCTGCTATCTTATTTTCTTCATTCCACCATTTATGATTTTAGTTTGACACTGCCCTACATAGGTCTTTTGCTTAACTTTAGAGATTCTAGTGCTTCACTTGTGTGGGAAAAAATTGAAGAGCCTTCCATAGATTATCATGAGTTTGAAGAACTATTTTCTAAAACAGCTGTTAAAGAGAGGAAGAAACCTATTTCGGACACCATTACAAAAACAAAGACCAAACAAGTGAGTACTCCATTTACTTTCAGATATTTTCTAGGCTGGCTTTTACATAAAAGATTTTTTGCATGCAGCTATTTTTTCAGGTTTGAAATTTTTACCGTATATATGCTATATAGAAATATAAGAAAAGGAGAGGATGTAGGATGCTTTCCAAAGCTGTCAAAGAATGACATTTTGTTTAATTAATTACTTGGTAGTTATATTTATTTTTTAAAACTTTGCTTTATCCACTTTATATATAAAGAGGTGCAGATAAGATGCTTGAAATTGACTCTATGTGTGCAATACTTAAATGAGCAGTACATACATTATTCTGAAGGATTTTATAAATGGAAGAAATGGATGTAAATTACCATGATTTCAGAGGAAAATGACATTTAAGAATCTAATTCCTGATGTTATACCAATGATAACAGTTCCAAGTTTATAGTGTTTATATGTAGTGAATATAAAATTATGCATACTAAAAATGAAAAACAGTCAGGAAAACATAATCAAACTGATTTTTCGAAATAGGGTACAAAAAAACCCACACTATATATTAAATGTAAAATTTTAAACTTGGGGTAGAAGAATTGAATCTGAATATGCACTTGACTAGATGGAGGCTCTAATCTTCTTGGATATGAAATGCACAACCAAATTTTGGTGATATG
This sequence comes from Numida meleagris, assembly GCF_002078875.1. Taxonomy (NCBI): domain Eukaryota; kingdom Metazoa; phylum Chordata; class Aves; order Galliformes; family Numididae; genus Numida; species Numida meleagris. Next base: position 36,435,602 of record NC_034411.1, on the reverse strand, counting down.
ATTGGTACTTAATTCACAATTAACATTTCAGGCTACAGAGGAGACATTATTATTGCTATTCTGTAGAATGCTAAATCATGTTTAAAATTCTTGTTTTATCTCTCATCTTCTCTGTTCTGCTTTTCTGAACTCAAGACTACGATGTTCTTTCTGTTTTTTTTTTTAAATTATCACTGTACAAGATTTTATTTCCACATTAGGTGTGCAGAGACATTTTCAAAATGTCCATGCAGATTTCATGTTTGAATTTGACCTCTATACCTAGCAGTTATGGATACGTTCCCTCTTGCATACTTTTTACTGTGCTAGCGATCTGCTGCAGGCAATAGAAGAAGTACTGAAGTTGAGATGGGTATGGTAGGATGCTGGGATAAGATTTTATCTGGATGGATGGGCAGGATAGGGCAGCTACACATCATGTTACCTGTGCGCTGCACCAGATAGTTTGAACTGGGAAAAGAGGAAAGGTAACAGAGCTGCTGCTGTCTTGCTGTCCTGCAACACATCTCCAAAGTTCAAAAGCATACTTGATGCTTTCTCTATAAACAGTTACTCAACTCACATTTCCTGAGGTTTAGTGGTGCAAGTCTCTAAACAGAGCAGAAATCATGATTGTTTAATTATGTGGCATAAACAACGGATAGAAATAGACAGCAGTTATAAGTAAACATTGCACAGGGATTTTAATACTTGCAGTACACATTTTTCTTGAAATGAGAAAATACTTAACAATAAATAAAAGGTAGATAAAGCTACCTGAAAATGACTGATTGTTCTTAACTTCTTTGGAAGTAACAAGTTGTATATGGCAGGAATTTTCACAGAGAAGTTAAGGCAATCTAAGTAGCTGCCATATTTTAGACCAAATATTCATGTTGGCTACCTAAATTGATTAAAGAGAATCTCGTGTGCTTCTCTTCCTCCATTGATCAAACAAATCCTCCACCAAAGAAAGAGAGATTACCTAATGGGGAAGTCTGATTTGTTGCATGGTAGTACCTGAGGGAAAGAGATTGACCAATAGATATCCAAATGTGCTTGAAACAACACAAGAAGGCATCATAGGCTTTCATTAGAACTACAGTCTGAGCTGGCATGTGTTGCAGATGACAAAGTTCAGTGTTTGCATGTGTACATAATCTGGGCTTTTCATAGCATCAAAGTGAGGAAAATTGAAGTAGAATACAAAAAGTATATTCTACGTACACACTCTAAGTAGTTTGGAACACAGGCCTTCATTCTGAAATTCTCTTCATTTGTACTGCAATAAACACTTGGGTAACGAAGTCCATCCATGTTTAGCAGAAGAAATGGTTATTTGCAGAAAGCATGACTGTAATTCCACAAGTATGTTTATATAGAAAGCACCAAGTGCTGTTTAAGTGGTTACTGACTTGCATGGATTCTATGGTAGTTATGGGTATTGTAAAGATCTTACAAATGGTGTTTCTGTAGTGATTTTTACAGGGATGTGTTATGCAAAGCAGATGAGTTCTATCACCTGTTGAGCTCCAGGAGAACATAATAAACCAGGATCTGTAAAACTTACTGTGCTGCTCTCTAGAAAATTTCTAGTTTGGCAATTGTTTTTCCTCCTTACATTGCCATGTGGGTATGCTAAGCGGATGCATTTCTTTTAAATATTGGATGCAAAATGCTAGCCGAACTGGAAATAGTTGTCAGGTAAAAATACCCAGATAGCTTTCAAAGGCATAAAATATTTTGTACTCTATGTAAACATCTGATTTTAATACCACAGTGTTTTTATTGTAAGCTGAAATAAAAATATATTTCAAGAAGAGGCCATATTGAGGGGAGAAAAATAAGTTTTAGCTAATCTGAAGAAAGATTTGATAGTTTGGTGGATGGCTTAGTAGGTAAAATACTTATTTTGCAGTAAGCTGCTGTTCTGCATACTGTTTTTTATGCTATCTAACATATAGTATATGCACCTATTTGCTTGTGTATGTGTATATACACGTATGACATAAATATTTGTAAATGGTATCACCTTTTAAAGTGATAATTTTATCTATATTACTGTGGGGGTTTGAATTTTTTGTTTGCTTGCTCTTTGAGTTACAAACTGAGTTAATTTTACCCCTAGCCAAGTATTGTTTCTAACGTTTTTTCCCATTGGTATGAACATCTGCAAATAGCTGAAGAAAATATAAATCAGTAATTCTTTAAAAAAGAGTTTTGCACCTAGCACTGTGTGAAGGCCACATTAAAATCCATTCTATCACAGTAAAAAAGGGGAAAAATAAAGAGTATTATTTATGAATGCAATTGATTTTATTCTTTGTCTCTTATTTGGTGCTATGAAAAAAGCTGTGATTTACTTTTCTCTGATAATACATATATGTCAAATTCGCAGCTGCTGTAAATGTGTGCAGACTTGCTCAATGAGGATGCCTACTTAATCTTCAAAGAAAGTCCTTTATGGGCTATATTATAGGTGGAACTGCCATTACTACATATTAAAGTGGTCTGGCTTTCATTATAAGCCCCTGTTATTATAACTTTGCCAAAAGTTAGCTCTTTAGGCTGCAAATTTTGTTGAGTTTTTGTTGTTTTTCTTTCCCACGTTGGGTGTCAACTTCATTTTGGCTATTTTAAAAAAGAATACAGAGTCTGTTTTTGCTCATATCGACGCAGTTTTGTGCACTTGAAATATGGAAGATTTTTATCAGACGTGTCTTCTATTAGCTCTGTAAAGCATTCCTCAAATTTTGCCTCTCTGCAAGCTATATGAAATACCAGTTTGTGTTGCTCAAAAGAGACTTCAAGTATAATTCTGAAGACTTTTTTCCTAACCCTGTAATGGTAGACTGGAAAATAAGGAACATGAGGAGGTTAAGGTGAATAACTGAGATAAGAGTGAAGAAATGAGATGTGACAGGTGGAAATATAGAGTATATTAAGTATGATTCTGTGTCATCTCTTACTCTATCTCGAGTGATTTCTCTCAGAAACCTATTGTGAGCCTGGAGTGGTGTCAGCAAATAATTTACTCCATCAAACCTATAGCATTTGCCCCAATCAGTGGATGAAAACTTGATTTTGGAGTGTCTTGTTCAGCCATGTCATGTAGTTAGAACATTGCTTTTAGTTACACTATGGATCCTACTTTTCATATACTCTTTTCCATATCTTCTGCAGAGTGTGTGTAATGAGTACAGTTTGTAATTATAATCTTTGGCTATTTAGTAAATTGAACTGTTACCTGAGTAAAGACGCTTTTATTGGTTTTTGCAGCACTTTAAAAATGTGTACTTAGTGAAGAAGGAAGAAAATCTCTTGATTAAGGCCAAATACTAACGAATGATGGCAAACATGACATTAAAGACTCACAGTGTTCTCTTCCGTGGAGAACATTGGCCAGTGTGTATTGAATGGATTCTGTGAAAAAATAGTATATAATCAGAAAATCTTAATATCAGCACAATAGGTAGACAGAAGGGACTGAATTGAGTTGAGTAGACTACTTTCCTAGGTTTTGAACCATCATCTTAGAAACGTTGCTGATGATCGGTATTTTTGGAAAATAATACACATTTAACTGTAGAGAACTTTTCAAGAGCAAACCATATGTTTGTAATCTATCATGTAAATGGAAGAAAAATGTTAAAGATATTCTCATATGGGAAGTCCACCATAAATCTATTGAAATTAAGATTTTAATCTCTCACTTCCACTCCAGAAAATAAATAGGTTACTTAAGTTTCATTTTGTTTCAAAAGCCTTAGATGCAAACAAGATGCATCAATAAAAGTGTTTGGTTAATTATTTCAGCATTTTTGAATTTCTAAGTTGAATACAAAGACGCCATGGTAATAGAAAACTAGGAATGAAATGCCACATAAAATGAGTATAAATTGGTAAATACAGTTAATGTCATATTGAGTTAACAGATAAAAGATTATTCATATTTATTCATTAATGAGGAAGGACATCAAGGGAAAAATAATATTCTGAAAAGGAGAATTAGTTCCTTCTGCAAATAGATGAGGTACTGTGTTAAGAAGTTTTCTGTATCCACATTTATTGATCTATTACCTATGTCATTGGCACAACTGTTTCTTGCTCTGTTGTGCACTCTCTAGAGACAGTTGGAGTTCCGCTGCCCCCACAGACAGAAATTTTAGTGTTTTCCAAAACATTTTTATTTATATGCTATTAATGATGTCCTGAAGATATTTATGAAATTGAATATCTCATTTGTTTTGCTTGTAAGGATAATTTTTTTACCAGAGGCTCTTTGAATGATCTTTGCTTTTTACCTCTCACTCTATTCTTTATATAACTTGTTGCATGTTTTCTTGATTATTTGCTTTATTCTTGTATTAACTTCAAAATTATTCACTGTAAACACAACTTAACCATGCATCAAATCTCTGTACCTGTTCAGGCTTTCCAGGTTGATGTGATCTCGTAACTACACGTGTTTCTCCTTCTTTCTTCCTCTTACTGCTTTCTTTTATTCAGGTCATATATTTGCAGGTTTAAAAACAAATGTGAGTTTGGCATCTGACGCTACTGTAATCTCATCTTGAGACCAAAGAGCTCTGGAAGTTTCTCTACTTTGTATGCATATCATCACGAGTACTGAATGCTTCTGCTGATGTAATGGCATGGTTTAGCTGCTGCTGCTTAAAATCTTATGGATTCTGTAAAGTCAAGAGAGGTCATTTCTTGATCAGAGAAGCCACTTTTAGAGTGTCTGATAATGGCCTCATTCTGTTCCTCTATGCACTGGAAAACCTGTGTAGGGGAAGGTTGTACTGAAAGTTTGCTCAACTAAAGAGAAAAATAGGATTTGGTATGTAGTGAGATCCAGCTGTTCTGAGAGACTGAAAGCTCCACATCTGAAAAGTATAACCCAGTTATACTTGAATCTCAAAAGAAAGATGGCTGCCACCTTGGGCTGTATAAAATTCTTGCTGTACCGGAAACTGAACTGAGCCGCCTTAATTATGGCCATCTTTCCAGGGAGACTGGTGATTGTACATTTCTATAGGAAGCACTTCTAGGTCTTTCAAATACTACTTTCTCCATCCCTTCCTTGAATGGCTGGAAGGATGAAGATGCTTCTCTTGGTCAGCATGTTTGATGTTTTAGTGTTAGATGCCATCAAGGGAAAAGAAAGGAACAGAACACAGTTAAAAGCATATGCGTTTCTTCTCCCATCTGTCTACCTGCCCTTATTCTGCTGAGAAAGCAAGAAGCAAAGCTACATAGTACAGCAGATTTTTACATCTAAACTCATGTTACTTCAGAATTAGATATACATATGGATTGAATGCATGTCACCTAAAAAATGGATATTAGTACGGTGATCATGATTTAATACATTAAAATAACATTCAACTTTCGTGAATATCCTGAACTGTATTTCTATCAGTAATGATTTACAAGTTAAACAAAGTTTTAGTGCCAACATGAAAATCAAGTTTTTAAGATTGTTATTTTTAATTTGTATGGAAGTGCAAAAAATACTTTAGATGAGAGAAGTATTGATTTTCATTGAATCATAGAGTGACGTAGGTTGGAAGGGATCTTAAAGATCACAGAATCAGAATCACAGAATTGCAGGGGATGGAAGGGACCTCGAGATCAAGTCCAACCCCCTTCTAAAGCAAGTAACCTATGATAGGTCACACAGGCAGGCATCCAGATGGGTCTTGAATATCTCCATAGGAGACTCCACAACCCCTCTGGGAAACCTGTTCCAGTGCTCCTTCACCCTTACCGTAAAGAAGTTATTGCACATGTTTGTGCAGAACTTCCTATGTTCAAGTTTTAGTTCCTTGTCCTATTGCCACACACCACCGAGAAGAGCCTGGCCTCATCCATTTGCCTCCCACCTCCCATCAGATATTTATAAACATTAATCAGATCCCCCCTCAGTCTTCTTTTCCCCAGGCTTAACAGACACAGGTAACTCAGTCTTTTCTCACACGGAAGATGCTCCAGTCTCTTTATCATCTTTGTGACCCTCCACTGGACGACTCCTAGGAGATCCCTGTGTTTTCTGAACTGGGAAGCTCAGAACTGGACACAGTATTCCAGATGTGGCCTCACCAGGGCAGAGCAGAGGAGGAGGATCACCTCCCTTGATCTGCTGGCCACACTCTTTTTAAAGCACCCCAGGATGCCATTGGCCTTCTTGGCACAAGGGCACACTGCTGGCTCATGGCCAACCTGTTGTATACCAGAACACCAAGGTCCTTCTCCACAGAGCTGCTCTCCTGTACTGATGCATGTGGTTATTCCTCCCCAGGTGCATGAGTCTACACTTGCTCTTGTTAAATCTCATCAGGTTCCTCCCTGCCCGACTCTCCAGTCTGTCCTGGTCTTGTTGAATGGTAGCACAGCCTTCTGGTGTGTCAGCCAATCCTCCCAGCTTTGTGTCATCAGCAAACTTGCTGAAGGTGGATTCTATCCCTTCATTCAGGTTGTTGATGAAGATGTTGAACAAGACCAGACCCAGCACCGAAGCCTGGGGAGCACCACTAGTTACAGGCCTCCAACTAGACTCTGCACTGCTGATGACAACCCTCTGAACTCTGCCAGTCAGCCAGTTCTCAATCATCTAGTTCCCAATCACTCTGCTATGGACAGGGCATTTTGCTGATGATGATTTAGAGAATAATGCAGATTTTTCTTATGACTATATATTTTGCTTAGTGGAGATCAGTACAAACAGCAAGAACAAAAAAAGTTGTAAAGAAAAGGAGGCAGCTGCAATCGAAAGGGTTCATTGGGAGTGAGTACAGCAAATAATATTGTGCTTCTGACTGTAACCATGTGTCTTTTAAAATGGCAACATTGCAGATTTTATTCTGCAGGCTTTTTTCCATTCTTTCACTTACCATTTTCTTTTTTTTTCTCTAGCTTTCTATTTGTCTCCCTGATTTCATCTAACTTTCTATAAAATAATTAAGAACTACTCACTTGTGTTACTAACCAACCCACTGAGACGTTTAGATGATTAGAAACAGAAGAGCTACAAACTTAGAAATTAAACTTTTAGGTACCCATATCCTTTAAATGCTGAAAGAAGGGGTAGATATAATTGTGGTACATAATAATGAGGTAAACTATCAAATAGCTTTAGGCATAAAAAAAAATAATCTTGTAATCTATTTTTAAGCTAAAGAATTTAAACTTTGGTATTTTATTTCAGTCCCCCACTCTAATCTTTAAAATTAGAATATTGTGATTATTTTTACTGATATTTTTTCTCTTTTTGAAGATCACAATGTTTTTCTGACTTATTACTGCATATCTGAATCTAAGCAATCTAAGTAATTTTTCATCTGAAATGGTAAAAATTGAGTTTAGTTAGATCAGTATGTTCCATCAGCACAGGTAGGCTGTTAGGCAGTCAGAACTTAATACCTACAAAACAAAATAATAACATTAAATAGAAATACTTTATCTCCTGCTATAGCAAAATATCCTCACTAGGTGTAGTGTGTGTTTTTCCTCTCACACAACTGCTAGCCAGAAGTAATTTTTGGATTTACCTTAAATAAATTAAAAATAACTCATAAGCTTTTATGGGATATTCTCACATTATTCTGTAAGGAGGCATGGATATTCATGTGACAGATATGGTGGGTCCAATTCTTTCATCATGTATTTTATGATTGGAATATGCTGGAATCCACAGAAAAGAACTGTTGTTGCAACACCAGCTCAGAAGATTCCTGCATTACTGCCATGATTCAATCTTCTAAGATCTTGTTTGGAACTTCTGTATTTCTGCATCCTCTCTGCAAAAGTTACAAGCTACAAGCATTTGTACAGTGGCTTTCCTGCTTTTGACTTCTTGAAACATACAGTAGTTTTTCTAAGCCACTGGGAAGCAACAGGGTAATTTTGCTTAATGCTAGCAATCAAAATCAGAACCAGAGAATGAGCCATTGAAAAATTCCGTGCATTAACTAAATATTATTCGGGGGAAAGGGAATCTTGTGCTTTTGCTTCAGAGTTCTCATCAGCCATGTGTCTTGCATTACCTTTCATAAAATATCTTTTTGACTTTTTTTGCTGTGTTGAACAATCAGGAACAAATTTGGCATGTAGTTTGTTTACTGTTTAACAATGAAGACCACTCAACAACTAAAAAGTTTGTGCTAGACTTTAGACTTCAGATAAAATCTCGAGCTTCATTTTTATTTTTCATTAATTTCTTTAAAGCAAAATTCCAGGGTCCAGACTAAAAAGGAGCTGTGTATTATCTTAGATCTTGTAAAGATTGAATTTATCAGTCTTCTGTTGTTATGCCTTTAAACAGTGTCACTAGTCTGCAGACTGTAGGCCTAGATTATGTTGCTGATTCATTTTATTGTTTTGTTTTTAAATGTGGGAATTGCTTTAGGCACTTGTGTTAATATTCATATTTTATGAATTAGTGTTGTATTGTTACAGCCATTCTATTGGAGGAAGATATAGTATTCACGCAATTTACTCAAATTAGAAAGAAAGAATGAGTAAAGATGAGTATGAAAACTGACATAAAACCTACATTTTAAATAAAGCCAGACAAAACTGATAGTTTTTATATAACCACACTTTATCTCTTCCTTTTCTGCACCCAGTCATGCTCTTTTAGTACTCCTGATGTCCTCGAGGTTCAGAATTTTGGTAGATATGATGACCTGTAGTGCATGGGGACAGTGTTGTTTTTTTTTTTTTTTCTCTGGTCACTGGCAAATCAAGTCAGTCTCCTATTCATCAGCTCACTGTAAGAAAAAGCTACTTCTTTTTCCTGTGAACTCTGAGACCAGGTTACTACTAGAGCATATGACTCAAAGGGATTTTCTGGGCCTCTAATATTGATGGGAATCATGCCCCCTAAAAAAAAAAAAAAAAAATCATGTTCTAGTCTGCACCACAAACGCATAGTTAATTTATTTAGTGGCTATCTTTTCTCTCCAGTTTTGGTTCCCATGCTACATTTGTAGTCCTGATCTTGGCAGCTCTCAGATTTAGATTGCTGATGAGTGGTAAAATAGTGTTTTCACAATTTGAATGTTACATAGTAGTGGATGGGTACTGACATTATTAGAAGTTGGAGAGCCCTGAGAACAGACTTCAGATAATGGTTTCTCTTTACAGGGAAGTCTCATGTTGTTTGTCCTAGCTTGATCTATGCTTAAATGAGATCTGTGCTCCTATTAGGAAACATTTAGGGTGGTTATAGCCTATTGTATGGACAGTGTGGAGTATCCCAGTTATATTTTTCTGGATTATCATAGATTTCCCTTTGAATTCAGAAAACGACTGTCATCTTCTATTCTGTAAGATTTTGAATTCAGTACACTTGACTTCAGTTTTTAATACTAATAGATTGTGTGTTATAATTGCATGTGTACTTGCTGACTTCTGACAGGTGACACTGACAGCGAGGTCTTTAACCATGTGAACAATGATTATGCTGCACCCAGTTTGTAATTCTAAGTTTTTTTTACTTCATGAGCAGGATGCAAGATTTTCACTTCACTGTAGTGATGTTAAAAATTATGAGGAAAGGGAAACACCTGACAAACTGATGGTTACAAAGGCTCAAGGAAAAAATAAATAAAAATAAAAAAAAAAATTGGCCAGCCAACCACATCCTCAGAAAACTCATTCAGCAAGCATCTGTGAGTTTATCAAGCTCCATTTATAAGCAGTACTCATGGAATAGTTCTAGTTCAGGATTTTGCTTCTCTTGATCTACCACTCAGACATCAACTTACAAACCCATGTGTGAAAACTTGAGTGAACCAAAGTGACAGAAACTGTACACATCTTGTGGAATACTTCAATCCGTTTTAAGATGTGGATTGTATTATGACATTTGTTAGCTAACATTTTTTTAATTTCATTTATACTAATTAATTACTAAATATGTTTTCCAGTGGGCTGCAGTTGATAGAGCATCTCAGTGCAACGACAGAAACTATGTAACTTGAAAAAGCATATATACTACCCGACTGAAATATAAAAATAACTTGAATTTACAGATCAAATTATCTGGGTTTTTATTCTTACCTCCAATTAATTCAATATTTTTTCTGGAAAGAAGTTTGAGTTTTTTTGTGTTCTCTAAGTGAACAAAGAAACTACCAATGTGTAAATACTTATTTTTCTTTTTAAATAAAATTCAAATTGGCACCTACTACGTTAAATTTAAAAATAAAACACAAATTCTCACAGTTTTAGCTTACATCAAAAGATGGAAATTATTGTGTGGTTTTGGAAACCAAAGGAATTCCAAGATAGACATAGTCAGAATTTTTTTATATGACAGCCTGTTTCATACACTTAATAACAGCAGTGTGAAGTTGAAAGTGTGTGTCCCACAGAAGGATAAAGTGTAGGGAAACTTTCTACTGACTTTTAGGTTTAAGATTCTGCTAGATGACATTTACACTTGTGACAGATGTATTCAGTTGAAGCACCCTTAAAAATAATAATACTTTTTGATGCATATATAAATTGTTCACAGAGTAGTATTTCTTGAATTTGTTATTAGTAATGCAAAATATCTTCTAACATTTTTCACACAGGTGAATACTAATAAATGGGTTTATTTTGGCAGGTTGTCAAGTTGTTAAGTAACAAAAGATCTCAAGCTGTTGGAATATTAATGTCTAGCCTTCACTTAGACATGAGGGACATTCAGCATGGTAAGTGAAATAAATACTGTTGGCTCTAGCTCAAATTGCGTCATTAATTACCTGGAAATCACTGGATTTTCATATGTAAAAAAATTAAAAAGCTTTTTTTAGACTTCTTTATGAAAATAGCAAATTATGGCATTTATTTCCACTTTTGTAACATATTCAGTTTTCCTCTATAGTAAACAGAACTGTTGAATGTTTATTTGCAGAATCACCACCTATAGTTCTGAACATCAATTATCTAGCTAGCATGAAATCTAGACTCTTCAATTTTTTTTTTTTGTGGAAGAAAGAGTGGTGCGATGTATTGTTTATTCTAATTCAAAGAGCCCAAGAGTATATCCAAAAAAGTGTATTACAATACCTAATTGATTTGCTGTCTAAAGTAGTTCATATTATGGGGTTTAGCTCAAACTGGAGTTGTTTCATCTTCAACAGCTGTTTATAATGGGAGATTTTTTGGAAGGAGTGTAATACTTATCACATTTATGCTAAGAGACAGTAGTGCAAAAAGGTGAAAAGTGGAATTGCATTTATATTCAGAGCATCCGTTATGTTTCCCAAAGGCTTTGGATAGATTTGAAGCAGATTGAACAATCCTGTGAAGTGCCAGCCTATCTATTAAATAAATGTGGTTTCAAGTATAACACAGACTTCATAAATCACAAAAACATCTTGTGAACTTTCTAGGTTACGTATTTACAGCCATGCATTCAGTTTGCTGTGATTTGCTTACTTTGTGAAATTATTCATAAGTAGAAGCAAATTTCAGTGCACTCTGTCAGCTAATGAGTAACTCTTAATCGCAAGTTGAAGTTTTTATTAAGCTGTTTTGATGGTTAGGAGACTTCCTCAAAATGAAGCACTTAAGATGGTAGTCATAGAGCAAGGCGCCAGTACTGGCGCCAAGAAGTACTTGGTATTTCCAAAGCTGGCAGATGTAGTTGAGTTAAGTCATAGAGCAAAATCTGAAAACAATGATACGGTCCTTTCCTTCAGTCAAATATTCAACTTGGTTTCAGTTAATAATGAGAACCTTATGAACAAAGGAGTCCGCCTAACATCTGTGTCTGTGGTAAAGCCAACACAAGTTCATTGAAAATTTGCTTGCTTAACATGCAACACTAGCAATAACATGGCATGAATGTCAGTGGTTGAAGGGGTCAAACAATACTGTGCTTAACCTTTATCCTACTACAATATGAAGTACACGTGATCATCTAAGAGCTGTGTGCAGATTTTGTATACTCCTTCAATAGCTGTTCTTAAAAACCAATAGTTTTTGCATAGGAGAATTAAATACTCCTCTTACTTCCTAGCTGTTCAAAAGTAATTGAACAAACGTGAGAGGAATTCTGATAGAATGACTGGTGAAAATGGTTGGAAGATCCTGGTTTAAAAAATAGGTTTGGTGTGTTGGTTTTTTCTTTATTTTTTAACATAACATGGGCAGAAAAGCTGTGAGGAGCAGGAAATAAATTTGTGTAGGGGGATTAGACAAATAGAGGTGACATCTCACTAAAAATCATATTTCTGGTACCAGTAACTCCATGCAGAATTTTGAGTGATCTGACCATAAAGGCTGTGGGAGAAGCTATAAAATTAAAAGCCCAAGAATTTAGTTTTGCCTTTACATATGCTTGCTTATTAAACAAGTATTTTCTTTTTTATTTTTTTTAAGCTTGCTGGCTTACCTGCTACAGTTTGAATAGTCCAAGGACAAAATGTTATCAAAACTAAAAGAAAAAAGTGAAATAAAAAGAAGCTGCATTAGCAACATAGAACTTGCTATATTTCCTTTTTTATACGCTAAAATTAAAAATACATGACAATAAATACAGCAAAAACTGTTATCAGTGTTCTCTGTCCCCTAGCCCAGGGCTTTAGTAGCCTTCTCAAGCTTTTGCAATGTTTAATGTACAACTTTGACAACTTGTGGTACCAAATAACTTTCTTCACTGGCATTCTTCTAAATACCCCCTGTAAACTATATTTGGTGGAAGTAGTGTTAATACAAACTGCAGAAGAATTGTATTTTCCTTTTCAACTGACTTAGAAAAGTACAAAGAAAGAGCAAATATCAGTACAGTGTGGTATTCAGTCGATTCCTTGGTTTGATGCTATTGTGTTTTGTTTTTCTGCTAGTTTAGACAAATTGCAAAATGTTACAGGAAAAGAAGGGAAAATAACTGTGCTAGGTATTAATTCATGTAGTAAGTTCATGGTTTCAAGTTCTAATCATAATGAAGTGCTTAAAATAACTTGAAACTTAAGCTAATGTTGTATTTAATATGTTGCAAGGTTTTTGGTTGTTTTTTTTGCTGGTTGATTTTTGAAGATCAAAAATATATGTGCAATATGTCTGCAAGATGAAAGAAGGAAACTTGAAATTGGATATTTTATCTAATCTGGAATAACTAGTAAATGTTCTGTGCATGTGTGATCAGATGGCATTTAATGGAAGATCTCAAGCTATTGGAATACATACTAAGTAGATTTTGATGCTGATGATATCATTGTCTGCTGGTAGAGCTGCATTTATTTGCTCCTGACTTGAAACTGGGTTTAGTAAGACAAACTCCCAAATCTTGGCTGTTGTTTAAATATCCTTACATTGTGGAAGTAGCAGACTTTATTTTTGCTAAACTCTAGCACGTTGTTCTAGTAGTGATTTAAAATAGGGTGGGTTGATTTTTTTATGTTGTTACTGTGATTTCTTTTTTTTTTTTGGTAGATTCTCATTGCTAACACGGCTTCCAACTAATTTGTCTAGGATAGAGTTGTAAGAATTTTAAGACATGCTGACCTCTTTAAATCCACTGCTATTTTTCAGTTATGAGTACCAAAATGTGGCTTCTTCTCATGGTTTCTCTGATTTCACACATTTGACTAATGCCTTTTCCTTACAGTCATCTATCAACAATGCAAAACATTTTATCCAGATATTTTGCTTGCTTTTTTCATTTTTCACTGTACCACAAATCACCCTCATTTCTCTTATCTAGTATTATGTTCCCACTAGAAATATAGCTGCGTTTGGTAGCATGATACAGCCAAAACTCAAGAAATATGAAAGAAGCACTTCCCTATTTATAGCTCAGATTATTTTTTTGAAAGAGTTTGTGCTTAAATTAGAAATTCCAGCAAACACCTTTTAGTAGCCGATGATGAACAGCCCTTATATTAATATGTAACGACACATTAAGCTTCCTTCATCCAAGGACTGTGTCTCTTAAATAAGACACCTTTCAACACAAGAAATATAATAATAATTTGAAACTGTCATTATGTTGTCCGGAGCATAGCTGTCCTTCCTTCCCCAGTCAGTTTATTAAAAGGATACAGCATATCCTCTGCTGGTTTTCAACTTTTTATGCATAATAACAAATAGAGTAACAACAGGAAAAAAAAAATCTAATATGTGAGAGGAGAAAGAGAATGACAAACAAACTAAAGTTTTCAACTATAAGGAAAGCAGATTTTATATTTCATGCAGATAATGTTCACATTTACTGCAGTCACATTTTTATACAATAATTATTTCCAAGATGGAAATTTATCTTTGTTTGACAAAGTTAAACAAAAAGTTGTTCTAGTCTGAACATATCTTGTAAATGTTTAAAGTAGAAGACTGGCAAAAATTTCATGAAATTCCTTGTCTTCTGAACATTTCTGTAATCTTTTCCAATTCAGTAAGTTTATCACTTCAGGTGTTACATTACTTCTGGCATAGCTGTAGTTCTGTAAATATTTCTCCAAATAATTGCATAACATTTCGTGGTTGCATTGTCTCTGCTAGAAGTAGTTTAAAGTTTTCTGCCTCTGATGAATTCTGGATCCTCCCAGTTTAAGGCATCCTCATTTAACAATTGCCATTTTCCTCCCTCTCTGAGATGCTAATAATTTAACAAAGCTACTCTGATATTTGGAGAAAAAAATAAAATAAACGTGGAACATGGAAGACTAAAGATATTTTTGTTACAGCTCTCAACTGATTGTTGGTTAGTGATACTAAGACGGTTATATAAAGCAATTATAGAAAAAATAATTGAGGAAGAAGGCAGGTTCATCTAACAACTGGTAAAGCCCGAAATTTTAACCTGAATCAGAAATTATTTTACTGAAAATTGTATTAGCGTCAGTGTTTGCTCCACTAACAGGGGTACAGCTTTGCACAACAGGCATATTTTTTGCCCTTAATTCAAAACACAAATGTGCAGGAAGTGAATGAATATTCAATGTTAGTGAATAAAATAAGTATTTATTCTTTAGTAAGGGGCTATTAGTGACAGAGGAACATAGGAGAGTTTTAGTTTAGATTTTTCACACTGACACTTTGAAATGGTGAGCTGAGAAAGCCTTTGTCAGAGATGAACTGAATTACTTTATTGGAGGAAGGGAGAAAATATCTCTCATGCTACATTATTTGAATGGTCATGGATCTAGGAGATGATGTAAATGGAGAGAATTCATGAAAGAATAACTCAAGGTCTGGAAACTGACATTATTAGTTTATTCTACAAATGGTCCAGAGATAATCTAACCAGTATTTATCCTAGTATCAATATATGAGTTTCAAGTGATCATACTTAAACACATAAAATTATTTGTCAAGAAAAGATCTCTTCCCATAATGCATGTTACTTTTTAAATATAAGTTATGTTGTAAAATGTGATTGGGTTCTTTGGACATTGTCAGACTGGAAGACGAATATATGACTAAAATTCTCATTTCTGTCTGTTTAGGCTATGGACAAAATATAAAATCCTGAATACAAGTACAGACATAAAACATTTTTAGGTCATTTAACAAGTCTGCATTTCCTTCTTAAAGGAATGAACTGTAAAGTGATTATAATCTGTGCAGATTAATTACAAAGGTAGAAATTTTACCTGTAATGGTTTTTTAATTGAGAATCATAACATTTTTTTTCTTTATCAAATATTGTACTTTGACAGCTAAAAACTTTCTAGATCATGGTTTGTTTCCCTCTGATAGCTTTTTCCATTGTGCTTAGATTCTTTCAAGGTGCCACCAATAAAAGGTTGGGCATTTTTCTGTCCTGTGCAATAACACATGCATGAATCTTCATGTCACAGTGGTCAATCTTAGTCCTATTTCTTCCCATCTTTTTTTTTTTTTACCATATTTGCAACATTGTTAGATTGCAGGCTCATACATTTTATTTGCTTAGAATTACTTTACAAACTCCTCTTGTGAAATTATTGGTAAGAGAAACAATAGAATAAACAAAATGACTTTTATAAAGCACAGACTAAATTAAATTTGAATGCAACGCATATATTGTTTTAAATGTTTTTATTTCTTTGATGTTTTTAGTTTTCCCTACAGTGTTTGTACCAAGTAGCTGAAAGTGATTCTGAAGCCCTTGTCTGGCTAGCTAGGGAGGGAGGACCTTGGAGGAAAGTGACATTTCTAATGGATGTGATATAAACCCCAGAGCTGTGTGTGGAAAGCCTTAAAAGCCATTCCCAAGTGTTGATAGAGAGGGGACTGGATGTCCCTTCCAGCCCTAACTTCTGAGATTTCCTGAAGGATTATTCTAGTGAGTGAACTCATTCTAGCCAATAAAGGAATAGCAGCAGAAAAAACAGGGTCTTGGTTATTTTTTTTAAGTATGCATGCAAAACATCAAGATAATGAGGGATAAAAATATTTACATCATCCACAAAGGAACTGAATTTTGGTTTCTATGCAACATATTATTATGGAATTGATAATTGAAAAAAATATAGAACTAAAACCACTTTTCTATATTGCCAAATACACTTGAAATAAGGAAAATTATATTGAGCTTTTTAACAACACTTGAGTCAGCCAAGAGTAATTACTGCCACATTGGATAGTTTGGCTAATTAAAAATTTTTGTTGTTAAGAACATATGAATGTAATTTAATGGAAAAGTTTTGTAAGAAATGTAAGAACTCTAAGTGCATTTTTTGTATGTTGTTCTAGTTGAAACAGTTTATTTTTTTCTTAGAAATCTGATTAACACTGAGACATGGAGAGAAATATTTCAGAAAAGTTCTTTAGGGGGAACAGAAAAATTAGTACTGCTATTTCACGTTTGTGTAATGTGTAGTTAGTTGCTTGTGAGAGAGATGGTTATGAAATTCAGTGCAGAAAAGCAATAAAATGCATCTTGCGTTCATTACTATCATTCAAAAACTGAATTTTTTTTTACAGAAATACATTAAAAGTATTTTTCAATGACTGTATTTTTATGCATCGCTAAACTAAACAGAAGTTTTGGCATTCTGTATATTAAGAACAGTTTATTAATTGACTTAAGACCTTCCAGTAATTAGTCACACATTTTTTCATTGAGTTGAAAGGTTTGGAAGAAAAGAATGCCTGCCACATCAATCCATTTAGTGATTTGTTTTTGCTTGCTAAGTTTAAATATGAAATATATTCACATACATCCTTTCAGATCTATAAAAATTTAAATGCCACATATGTAGCAGTTAAAATCTAATCTACGTTCAAAGTAATTAAAATAAAAAAATTAGAAAAAGTTGCAAGGTGAATCTCTTCTTTTTTCTTAACATGAATTGTATCCATTTTTACTACCTCTACCTCCCACCTTTCTGTAATTTCTCATTTAAGGAAGCAATTGCAACTCTGTACTGTATTGGCCAAAAGAAGATCTGTCTAGCTTAGTACCTGATCTGTGTAGATAGCACAATAAAGCAAAAATAAAACTAAACCAACATGAATGACACTAATTGCTCTTCGTGTATTTCTGCAGATCTCTATTTAATCTTTTTGGCAGTAGTTGCCTTTTTCCAAATTGAAAAGTTTATTTGGAATGGTTCTCATATGTGTTGTCTATTCTTCTGATTTTACTTGTCAGCAGTCTACCACCCATAGCTCTCTTTCCTCTCTTTAGAAATGAAGTAATTAGCTCTGCAAGTTATTTTCAGGATTTGTGTACTGTATGCCTATGGCATGGTATCGTATATTCTATTTGCATATTGTTACTGATGTTGTATGTCTTTTAACTGTTGCTAATTATTGAGCTTTTATTTTCAGAGAATTATGACAAAAAGTGCTTATCATTTGGCAGAGGTAGCTAATTTTGTATCCATCAGAGTTTTTACATTTGGGTTCTTTTCTTCCATGTACTTTATTTTGCATTGTACTGACATTGAATATTTCAGAGATCCTTTAGCACGTGTATGCTATTAGCTTTAAACTAGTTAGCTCATATATTCGGACATTATCGCTTCTCATTCATTAAGCTGTACAGGAAGTAGTGAAGGTCTTAGTGGGACTTCACTGCTACAACTCTCTATTTTGAAAATTCATTATCTATTTTTACAATTGACTTTTTTTTAATAGCAGGTGTTGTATTGAAATGAAGTTCTTTATGTATCCTATGACAACATATTTTTTTCTGAAGCCTTAGATAAGAAGGAGCTTTTTCCAAATCTAGTATCAGTCTAATCACTCTAATCTGTGCCTTTTTTGATTCACTAAAGGAGTACTGTTCAAACTGGTGTTCACAAGCATCCACAACAAAATGGCATGCAACCTTTCTTTCTCATTACACTGTGTTTCTCTGTATGTTTAAAGAAGCTGTTCTTCCATACAATACATAGATGCTTTCCAGGCACAAAATTCAGAGTGACTGGTTTGTAATTTCCAGCATCATCTCTGGAATCCTCTTAAAACTTGTATTTGTATGTTCTGAAACAAGTTCAGTTTGAGACGGTGCTCAAAATGCATCGTTTGAGAAATGTAGATCTTGTATGAGAGCATCTTAGACCTTTTCTGTGGGTAGTGAATCCTATCACAAATAACTTGTTTAATCTTTTTTTATTCTCCTTCTTTTGTTTTGTGCTCTTTTTATAGACAGATTATTCGCATGCCCAACTGTTCCCTGTCAGGCTTCCTACATCAGATGTGTTTGAAAGCAATTTTATTACCAGCTTTATGCATTTGGCATGTTGGTTTTAGACCTTTTTGTTCTTGTCCAATTTACATAGAGCTTATGAGACTTTTTGCTTTTCTATTTTCTTTGGCTGATTTCCACTTCTTTAAGAGAGTTACTTTCTTACAGGTGTCCCCCATGCTCTTCTGTTTAATCAAGTGTGTGGTTTTGAAGCCTAGACGCACTGGGGATATGGAAAGACAGGGAAAAGCCTGAGTACTTTAAAAAAAAAAAAAAATTCTCTGAAACTTTTAATATAATGTCTCTAAACTTCATTGTGACCTGCAAGCTTCTTAGCCTTTTAACTGACTTCCTCCTTGTAACACTTTTTTTTTGTGTTATTTTTATAATCTCATTTTCTGTGTCCCTTAAAGAGACAGCAAGTGAATGACAAACAGTGTCCCTTTTAAGATCGCTATGGTGTCTTCAGCTATCTAGTACACTACTTAGGAGTAAATCAAATGTTGTTTCTACTCTTTTGGTATTTCTGTCTACTTGCTTTGAGTCATAATTGCAAACAATTGCCCTAAAATTTAGACTCTGATATTTCATAAATGTATTTAACAGATTAAACCTTCTGCTGTTATGTTTTGTATCTTACAAACATGCTTTCTGAGTGACACGTAATAGGGTTCTAGGTGTGCTATTTATATTTGGCCATAGGCTCCCTCAGTAGGGAACGCAGCACATCCATTTCAGCTGATTGCTTTATCTTAACTGACTAATCCTTCCTTCAGCAGTTACTGATTATGGCACCATCTGCAACATTGACTGTGACACTGATAATCTTCCTTCTGATGCATTTGGAACAGTCATTATATCCATCTTTTAATAAAAACCTGCCCATTGCAAGCATGAGTAGTCTGGCGACTATATCGCTATATAGCTGGCCAGGACCTGACTTCGCCTTGGCTTATTTTGACTTTCCCTCCTCCTCACCCCAGAATCTAGCTCTCATCCCTGCCTCATCCGAGCACCTTCCCCACGGGCTTTCCTTTCCCTGTGACACACCGCTGCCGGCGGCTGCCCGGCTCCGCGCTTCCGGCACCAGGTGGCAACAGCGGCCCGCGGTGGCGGGTCGGGGCTCGGCCGCGCGGCGGCTTCGTCGTGCTTCAGCTGTGCCGGGGGTGCTGTCTCTCGATGAACCCTTGAAAAAGGCTCCAGGTGCAGGTAGGAGAAAGGATGACGAAATACAGGGCAGAGACCTGTTTGCTGTATTCATCTGCGGTTGGCAGAGTAGGAAGCAGTGCAGGGGAAACTTTGGATAGATGTTAGAAAGTCTTTTTTCTGTGGAAAAAACATTCTGCATGTTTCTTGTCGTGCTGATGCTGTTGTCAGAAGGACCGGGATTTCTCTTGCTTGTTCCTTTTCTTTCTTGTGTTCTGCCAGCACCCCTGGAAAATGAAAGATTGAGATTTATTTCTATTCTTCTGCTGCTCCATAGGAAACCTCTCCGTTCTATTCCAGTGTAATGTATTTTATGTTTCTAGCGAAGCTGTGAATAGCTTTAGTTGCTTAGATAATATAGGTCAATGGCATTGAACTGAGTGCCTTTTGCAGTCTTAAAGACCTTAGTGGGCTAAATCTAGTGACAGTACTGACATAAATACAGGTGATTGCCACCCAAAAAACATTATGACTTTTCTTAGAATTTATGTATTTTGGTTTTCCACATATATCTGATTTTGTTGCAATTCCAGTCCATATTTCCTCGAATTTATTAATACCAACTCTTGAGAAGCACTTTGGAGCATGGAAAAAGGTAAAACTTAAACAATAAATGCTCATCCTTCTGCCCTCAGTTATCATGTTATTGTGATTCGAATTAGTAAAGACATCTCATCTGTTTTCTACCTAGCCAAAAATCTTGTTGTGCTCTTTTCATAATCCTACCATACTTAGAACATGGACTAAATATCACAAGACCATTACGTCATTTTCTTAGCATCTGTAGCTCTTTAGTATTGTAACTTCAGAATATTTGGTGAAAGGCTTAGCATTCATTAGGGCAATGAAGGCCATAGTGTTTATGCAGGCTGCTGACTGAGCTGACGTGGAAAATAACAGGCTACATCTAAACTCCTTCCTGCTGTGCCCAAAATAAAATTTTTACTTGATCTAGAGAAGAAATTATTTTAGTGAGATACTACTGTCTGAAAAATGGAAAGGAAAATCTACTTTTGAATGGGAGCCTCTCGAAAGTTCTGTTCATAATTCTTGAACAACAACAACAAAAAAAATCAACATGCGATTGCCACTGCTGTCTTTACAGCAGTTGTAGGCAAATGAGGGTTTGCCTGATTTCTGAATCCCTGAAAATTTCCATGTAGAATTTTCTAACTAGCTGTACTACTGCAGATCTCTGTATTATCACAAACAACTGCCTGGCTAACCATAAGCAAGGGAAGCTTTGTTTCTGCGTGTAAATGACTGCATAGCCTCATGGCTAAATGAGCTTCCATTAATTTTTGTAAGTCACCAAAGATAGCAAAATTCTTATGCAAAAAGGGGTTAGGTTTACTGCCTTCAGAGAAAGCTAATGGAGAACTTCAGAAGGAACCGGCAAAATGGCAAATAAACAGCTCAACTCTAAACTTTCAGTTTGAAAGAGCGTTCTGAGCATTTAGTCTAGCTACTAGATAAGTCACATAATATTGCCTGCTAATTTCTTGCTCAAGCCATTAGTCTGTACAAGTATGAATGTTTTAACAGTATAAATGATCTTGAGTTCCAGTTGAAATTCTGACCCTTCAACCTTTTTCTTTCATTGAAGTCACTGATAGTTTTACCACTGACTTTGGTCTAAGATTTCATGCAAATAGTTTAAGAGATGGAGAAGGCAATGCCTTCTGGTTAATTTCCTTCACTTTTAACACTTTAAATATTATTTACAAAGTGAAGTCCTCAGGGTAATTTACAGACATCCTTCATTTTTTTCCTTTTTTGGTCTGTGAAATTATGAAGCCCATCTAGTTTCAAATCTATCTCTTGCAAGCATACAAGAAATAATTAGTTTGCAATTAAACAGAAAGATAAGTTCTTGAGACCTCAGATTATTCTTGGTTGCTGTTCACCAGCTAGACCTCTACTCCAAGTACTGTTTTGATTTCTAGTCACTTCTTGAGAGAAAAGCCTTCAGTCAGTCATTCATTGTGATTATTGAGAGTGTAATCAAGACAATTCTTTGGGTGAGTCTGAGTCTGTTTAGGAAAGAATAGCTATCTCATTTGCACCACATGGACATTACCGAGGGATTAATAACCATTTTTAACATCTTTCTTTTCACTGTTAGTAAAGATATATTTAGTAGCAGTAAGCTAAGGGTGGAGATCTGTAGCAACTTAAGATGCTCTCCTTTTCCATAGTGTTTCATGAGCCATTAAATTTTCAGGTCTATACACGAGGCAGCTTTTAACTGATTTATGTTGACACTTAAGTGATTTAATGCAAATGTTCTAAACTGCCACCTGGACATACCTGGATCTCTATTAACTATGTACTAATTGTGGGTAAGTTGGAAGTGAACAAAAACCTAAAATTGTGAGCTGCTTAATGTAGGTAATACTTTTTGTGGATGATACATACAAGATTTGTATATATACATATGCAAAATGCTATATGATTAGGGTTACTGGAATTAGCGTTTATTATGAGGGATGAATTGTGTTCACTTAGTCTCAAACAAATGTAGTATCAAAAAACTAAGAGGTTCAGTGGTGGGTTAAAAGAATAATTGAAGACTGGAATGTATAATAATGAAAGGATTGAGGATTATTCAAACGTACTTGGGGTCACAGAGTAAGGCAACATATTTCAGAGATCCTATACAAAAAATTACTGTCCTATGATGAGAATAAGAAATCAGAGATTATTTTTATAGTTGGAATAATTTTAATCTAAATTAATTCTTGACTTTGCACTAATGTAAACCTAGGATTCATCTTTTCTATTAAACCTATCGGATGATCCTGAATAAATACCTTCCTCTGCATCTTGTATTTTCTTTGCCTTGATCGTTTAAAATGAGCTTTCTAAAACATGAAAAAGTAAGCTTGTCTCTTTGGACTGGATTTCTCAGGAAGCCATGGCATTGTTTACTTTGAGCTACTCTTACGCAAGGTGGACTTAAGTCAAAAGCCAGCAAATTCAAATTACTAAAAACAAACAAACAAAAAAACCCAACTGTAATCACATCTGAAGTAGTTTGAATCCTGAAGTGTTTAAATGCTTTGTGTTCCAAGCAAATCTTGCTAGTTTCTTCCAACTATATTCAGTAAGAGATGCTACCTTGTTCTATAAAGATTGACTTGCATACATGCTTTGATAGTCTTGTTTACATGAGCACTAGTATCACTTTTAGCCTGTGGAACACACTGACAAAATGCAATTGAAGTAGAGATCAAAAAGCAGTAGAGCATATGGAGATCTAAAAAAAAAAGTCAATAACGTGTATGGAACCGAAATTTTACTTCACTTGTCTCACAAATATGATGCTATAAATTATCTGCAGATAAACAGACAATGTCAAAACTGCATGTGATTTACTGTGATAAAATTGATAGATATGACAAATCTTCATTTGAGAACCTTGAAATCGAACAGTTATGGTACAATATACTACCTTAACTAGATATTTCAAAAATATAGTGCTACCAGATGCTGAAGTAAAACATCAATTAGTATTGTATATTTATAACCATAAATTTATTCACTGTAACAGAATTTCTCGCATGCAAATTATATCTGTATCTCTGTATTAATTTTATATAATCTCATTCATTGAACATTTTTAAAAATACATTTAAGGGACAGGAAATCTCTCTACAAAACAGTAAAACCCTGTTGTAAACATCAAGTACAATGTTTTTTTATAAAGCATTTATTAAGTTGATCTTATGTCATTTGCATTTGTGTACCATAGTAAGCTGTTTTGGAGCTATTGTGGCAGTTCTTTCCAGTTTGTTGAAAATACTGAATCCTGCCAGTCAATCTTGCACTTCAGATTGACTCCCTGAAGACCAGACCCTGGCAGGTTTTTGAGACTGTTTGCTCTTCTATCCACTGTAGTTTAAAATAAGCATTATCTGGTAAAATGCCAGTCTCTTCTCAGTCTTCCGATGTACTATGCCCCTGTTTTTTTCACCTGCTTAATTTAAACAAATCTTATCTAAACAATTAAGATAAGCATTGAAGTGTACTCTCAATAGTCAAATCAGCAAACCTCTCAAAACCAGAACTGAAACACAATCTCTCTAAATTAAACAGTCTACAATGGCAATCATGTTTGTATTTAAACATTTTATTCTGAAAGGATTACAGCATTGGTCTCCATTTCTTTTTTTCCTGCCTAGACAAGAAGGCGACATACTGAGTCAAACAAAATATATTTGTTCTCTAAGAGCTAAGCTTGCACAGTTTTTGTAAACAAACTGTATAGGTGTATAAAGTCAGACTTCACGTAATCAGTAAATCTGTCCTTAATGTTATAGGCAACTGTTTGAAAGGTATATAATGTAATTGTTTATTATAACTATATATAGTTTTGTATTTTGTTACATCTTACTCCATATATATGTGTGTATAAAGTATATAATCTATTGATACAATATTATTGCTATTGTAAAGTGAAGAAAAATCTTCTAAAAAATAAAGTGCGTTTATGACAGAAGAATCAATGCAAAAAAAAATGATACCAAAGATTACTGTTTAATGGAGACTTCTGTGTCTGCTACACCAAATTTAGCAAATGCATATTCCTGGTTAATTCTCATTTTATTATTTTGCAGAAATATAAGTAAATGCAAGTTCTTGATGATATTTAAGCATTTTCAGTTCCTCAAAACCATTTTGAAGCAGGAGCTTGACTTAATCCCTGTCTTCTGCCTGGAAATTTAGTATACTATTCCAGCTTCACACATAAACTTTAGATCAAAGTGAATTACTACTGCAGGAAAGCTGTGTGCAAGCAGTTCAAAGTGCTTTTTCTTGCCTCTGATTCATGATGTGTGTGCACTTGTGTTGAAGATCTAGCCTGCATTGTGCTATGTGCACTTAATTTTCATCTTGAAAAAGTGAGAGTATTTGCTAAACAAACATGTCACAAAGGTACCTAGAATAAGCAGGTAGGTGAGAAATTGTTTTCATTTGTGCTAACTACGCCTAGTGTAGCAAATCATCCACTGTAATCATAATCCTACCTGTTTTCAGCAGGGCTTTTTCTTTAAGTTTTGCAAGTCTGGGAGCTCTTGTTTAAAAAATTTTTATTTCACTTAATTTCTGAGAATCTTTAAAAGTTATATAGCCATTATCTGTTTTTGTTTTGCTGCAGCTCCCATTAGCCACGGGCATTACCACCATATATTCCATACTTACCTAAATTTAATGTTTATTTCAGGGAGGCCTGTTTAATTTTCTGCATTAGGAATTTTGTATTTTTTGTTATTTGAGATGAAGTAGTAGTTATCATGTTGTTGGAAGCATTACAAACAAAAACGTGATGCTGTGCAGTAGTATGCCCATTGTTATGTGAATTATGTCAGTAAGCTCAAATGGAAGAAAATGGAGCAGAAGATAGCACTTCTTGAAGCTGCAGTTTTGCTGTGTGACCAATCTGATAACTTAAATGCATATTTTGCAATTCAGTTGATTTAAAATAGTAACGTTATTTGAATTTAAATCTGAGTTTAATATACTAAGTTCCTTGATATTGCATCATACCATAATCTTCATAGCAGAAAAGGAAGCTAATGCACTTCAATCTTTTAAGTTTCTCTTGGCTCTTGTTTTTGATGAGAACATAGAGGAAGATGTGGTTGTTGTTTTTGTTTTCCTACTCCTGAATTGGATAGTTCAGTCATTCCAGGGAACCTAATGGAATTGCCTGCATTGAGACTTTCATCTGTGTTTTGCTTGTATTTACGTATGTGGTGTTTTGCAGGTTATTTCAAAAGCATTTGTCAGTGAAGGCTTCTATTCCATATTCAATAAGCAAACAAACAGTTATTTGCTCCTTGTTTTGTTGTTGTTCAGAACGATTTAATATTTTAGAGCAGTCTGTATACTTCTGGACTTATGTTTAGTCTCTCATTCCATCAGTGTTTTCTATTGCTTCAGGTTTTATGAGTGTGTTAGTTGTCTGCTGGTGTTGGTTTTGACCATTTTAATTTTACTACCTTGGAGCAGTTTTCATCTTTGATTAACTCTGAAATAATTATTCAAGGTACATGATGCAATATGATGCATTTAAGCGGCTTACTGTTCACTCATGATAAGAACTCAGAAGATATAAGATTTAGCCTTTCCTTCCAAATGTTCTTCTCAATATTCAAAAATGAATGTTTCATCAAATCTTGAAAAATAATTATAAAAGTCATTCAACCTTTTAAGATGTTTTCATTGTTACAGTTCTGCCTCAAAATATTGCACATATTTTGAGAATCTGTTTATATACAGTTTACAGTTTCTGTATGTAGAAATCACAGAAACCAGCCTTTTGGCATGGGTTAATAGTAACAAAGTTGATTTCTCTTGAATGATTGTTTGATGCCTTTTCTGTTTCTTTCACTCCTCAGATTGGAGCCTGAGACATAAATGATTTTATTATTACTAATAATTATCTGAAATGAAAGTTAGGGAAGGTACCTTGGAAGGTGTAACCTCTTGTTGTCTTGTAGTCTTGTATCTTAGGCATACACTGCTGGAACAGCTTTGAAACCCCCAAATCAGTGCCCCATGGTGAATTGTGGAATGTCCCCCAAAACATCCTCATGGAGAAGTTGGCTGCCCATGGTTTGGATGGGCATATGCTCTGCTGGGTGAAACACTGGCTGAATGGCCAGGCCCAAAGAGTTATGGTCAATAGAGTTAAATCCAGTTGGCGGCCAGTCACGAGTGGTGTCCCCAGGGCTCAGTACTGGAGCCACTCCTCTTAAACATCTTTATCACTGATCTTGATGAGGGGATTGAGTCCACCCTCAATAAGTTTGCAGACGACACCAAGTGGGGAGGGAGTGTTGATCTGCCAGAGGGTAGAAAGGCTTTACAGAGGGACCTGGATAGACTGGGCCAAGGTAAACTGTATGAGTTTCAATAGGGCCAAGTATCAAGTCCTGCATTTTGGTCACAGCAACCCCAGGCAACCCTACAGGCTTGGGGAGGAGTGGCTGGAAAGCTGCCTGACGGAAAGGGACCTTGGTTTACCAATGGACCGTCAGCTGAATATGAGCCAGCAGTGTGCCCAGGTGGCCAAGAAGGCCAATGGCATCCTGGCTTGTATCAGGAATGCTGTGGTGAGCAGGACTAGGGAAGTAATCCTGCCCCTGTGCTCGGCCCTGGTGAGACCCCACCTCGAGTACTGTGCTCAGTTTGGGGCACCTCAATACAGAAAGGACACTGAGGTGCTGGAGCAGGTCCAAAGAAGGGCAACAAGGCTTGTGAAGGGCTTGGAGAATATGTCCTACGAAGAGAGACTAAAGGAACTGGGGCTGTTTAGTCTGGGGAAGAGGAGACTGAGGGGAGACATTATTGCTCTCTTCTAATACCTGAAAGGTGATTGCAGTAAGAGCGGGGTTGGTCTCTTCTGACTGGTAACAGGTGACAGGACGAGAGGAAATGTCCTCAAGTTGCACCAGGGGAGGTTTAGGTTGGATATCAGGAAAAACTTCTTTACAGAAAGGGTTGTTAAGCACTGGAATAGGCTCCCCAGGGAGGTGGTTGAGTCATCATCCCTGAATGTGTTTAAAAACTGGATGTGGTGCTCAGGAACATGATTCAGTGGTGGGTTGTTAGGATAGTATGGTTAGGTTGTGGTTGGACTTGATGAAGGTCTTTCCCAACCTGAGCAACTTTATGATTCTGTAAGAAAACCACGGTACTCTGCTATAAAACTGATGTCCATCATTCAGTGATGAATAATCAGTTTATCTCTGTAGTCTGCTGAAGTGACTGTCCATTGCTGATGCTTGACAAAGGAGATTTGAAGTCTTGAGAAGGCTCTTGGTGAAAGGGAGAGGACAAGAAAGCAAAGCAGGTAACCATCTGCAGAAGAGAAAACGAGGGAGTGGTGTCTTGGAGTGATACTAATAGTTTTTTTTGGAGAGTCATAGAGTCAAGGTAGCTGTGAGGGAAACAGCATGAAAAATGGGAGTAGTTTGTTCTTCTCCCAGCAGCATAGATTGGAGTATAGCAGGATTATTTCAGAATTCCTTGTGCGAGATTGAGACGATTTCTTTTCAGCAAACAGTCCTCTTTGAGGACATAAGCTGTAACCTATTATAAGTAAAGTAGGATTTGGAATTTCTCAGTCAGTTTTTGAGGGACGGCTAAGTGTAAGTGTATTTGACAAGGACGAAGAAGGGGAGAATGATGTCAATCCTACCCTGAGAAAAGAAGAGACATAGGACCGAGGATTGGACTGAATAATGGACTGCTCATTGTCAACCTTAAATGAGATCGTGCTGATGAGAGTTTTATGACTTAAGCTGCATCCAAAATACTCTACTGATAAATCTTTTTCTGAAATTCTTCTTAGAAGGAAATTTTGAATGTTGGCCTTTTCATTTTAGAGTCAATTTCCAGATTAGTAAACAGAGAAGAATTTTTTAAGTGCTGGCTTGTTGCAGGAAACAGTCTTTTCTCGTACAGTTTGTGATATTTTGGTGTATTAAAATTGTAGATTTGCTATGTCTGTGTCAGATCTCACATTTAATTGGTAGCTGGTAGTTCACATGTTCCTAGATCCACTGGGGCTGCTCTGAAAGTAATGCCTGCTATTTTATTACGTTGACCCATGACATCAGAGACAGATGTTGGTATAGCAGCAGAGATTGAACCTTCCCTCCAATATTCTGTTACATTTTATTGCTGTGCAACAGATGGCAGCAGAAGGGCAGTCTGACAACATGACATCTGACATGGAAGTGAGTATGAAGTAAATGTGTGTAACTGAATTCCTCAATGCAGGAAAACATGGCATCCACTGAAATTCATCAACACTTGCTGAGTGTTTATGGAGACTATACAGTGGATGTGAGTGCAGTGAGGCATTTCAGCAGTGGCAACAACAGTGTGGAAGACAAGCCACATTCCAGATGGTCATACAGATTTTTACGAGGTCATTGTATAGGTGCCTGTTCATAACTGTTGAAAATGCATAGCTAATGGTGGTGACTGTGCTGAAAAACAGTGTTTTGTAGCTGAGAGGTTTCTCTGTGGAGCAGTATTGCTGTGCTCTTTTGTAACTGTTGTAGTTTCCATGGAAATAAATAGAAGGCATTACTTTTGGAGCAGTCTACATGCAAATAATCAGTGTTAACAGTCTATTCATAACAACAACAAATATCACAGCTACTTCCTTAGCTTCCATAGCTACTAGTGTTTACTCATATTACTTCTTCGTTTTTATAGTTGTTGGCAGAAATGTTGATTTCATTGGAGGCTTAATTATATACTGTGTTCCCCTGAAGGACTGTGATGATTCATTGTGTTTGGTTTTCTTAGGTGTGTCTCTGTTCTAAACCAGATTATATATATATATATGGGAGAAAGTCCTTCTGTTCTCTGAGTTCAAGCATGCCTCTAAATGTAGTCACATTCTTTACACTAATCTCATTTTCTTTACTAGTGATATTATCTTCCTGCTAACTGAAGTATCCTGTAAAGTGCCCAGCTGTATTTGCAAATTAATTAATATTACTAGGATAGTAAGTCTTTGTTCTTTTGCATAAATTTGATTATCCTTTCAGTTTGAAACAAGTATAAAAGTTATTGTTGTTAATTTGTTTAATTTTTCTCATGCAATTTATTTTATAGAAGCACAGGGCACAATGGAAACTCTTCCGCTAATTTTCCATATTTCTTCTGCAGTTGCATTAAAAAAAAAAATATCATTTCTGTCCCAAAGATATCAGTTCAAATTTCAATATAAGTTGTTCCAAAACCAATGAGATTACCAGGAAGTTCAGGACAGAAAAAAAAAGGTGCCTCTAACTAGATAGAAATACTTTATTTTTGGCTAGAAATGATACGAGTTGTTCTTTTTTCTCCTCTGCCCTTTAGATTGTTGAGCAACACTTGTGATTGCTCTTCAACGTTTTTGTTTTTACTGGGAGGATTTTCTATAAACATCTGACTAATTCTTGTTTTTTTAAATAAAGTTGTTGGATTGTGGTTACTTTGATTATTGTTTGCATATTTGAATATATTTTGTTGAATTTTATTTGTATGTATGTATTTGCACACAGTTTATGTACATATTAAAATATTTATTGAGTAATTTTACATTATTAGTATGTGAAACTGACATTGGTTTTACTGACAGCAGTGACAACAGAAATACAAGAAAAGAGAAATAACAGAACTATTAAATCTGGAAGGTAAAAACGAAATGGCTGAGTTTTTGACTAAAAGAAAATTGTTACTAATAGAGTAATAGCCAATTGATAGTTTTCACTGCTGAAGAACATAACGGACAGGCTGGATGATGCGCTGCCTTTTAAAGACCATTTCGTAGTTGTCAAGGCAGGGAAATGGCAGTGTCAGTTGTGAAACAAACAGAAGAGTTGTCTTCTACAATAGTAATGTGGGTGGAAATATCTATTGACTTCAAGATTCATAAACCCTTCTCCAGTTATTTGCATCCATGTGTACTAGAACTATAACATTGGTCAGAAGATTTTGAGGGGAAATTAGCATTAATTTATGTTCTATATTTTCCTTCTTTATTTAGTCACTGTCTATGGAATCCTTTTGTCATATACTTAAGTCTGTAGTCGTGCTGATTTTGAATAGGAAGCAAGAGATATGTTCAGGTAGTTAATGTGGCTGCATGAGAACATTATTACTTGTATCAGTTCAGATTGTCTAGATAATGGAATTAAATATGTAACAGTGGTCATTTCTTTGCTCACTATCATGTTCCATATTACAATGCTGCAACATCACCAAGAAATGGACATTAATCTCCTGATTTCCAGAGGGGGGAAAAAGAATTAAAAATCCCATGGTGAATGTTGGCAATTCCCAGTGGGATTTTTTGAGTACTATTTAGAAACATATACAACTTTCTATAAAAACAATTTGGTTTTTTTTTTTTAGGGGAAATGTGTATTATGGGATCTAATTTCTCCAAATCCTTGTCTCAGACTGATTTGTTTTAAGCAGCTCCCTGAAGTATGTACACTCTTCTGCATACCTGTTTTGTTGAAAGTACACAGACCTGGCACCGTTTTGTTTGCCAGGCGTTCTCTTATCTCATGCAAGCATTCAAACAAAAGTGTTCTATTGCTCCCTAAGTAATCCATGGGTGATCTTAACATTGAGCAAAAGTCAGAACAGGAACTTATGTAATATTTCTTAATGCAGGAGTAGACAGTCTCTGGAAAGAAGAGTGATGGGGGTGTAGAGCAGGCAGGAGACAGCCAGTAAGTCAAAATAAATAGCTGAAGGTCTGCGTGTTTGTATAGGGAAAAAAAGTGTAAGTTTAGAATGCTGAAATGCAGGGATAATACAGACTGAGGTTTTGTAATATATTCTATTTTTAAAAACGTTCTTTGTATATACGCTTTGACATGTTTTTTCTTAAAGTGGAGCTCTCAAACTAATCTAGACCCAGTTCTTATTTGCATGTGTCTTCTGTTCTACAAGACAAGTTTATTTTAAAGCACATAGATACTCATATTGAATGAAAAGGATTGAGTACCTTTGAGAGGGCATATTCATTCTATATTGCCACAATTATTGTACTTAAAAGAGGGTGAGGTGAAATTAAAATATTCCAAATAATTAGTAACAGATTTTTGCATGGACCTCCACCCCCAAAACAAATACAGCATTGGCCCCTAAATTTTTAACTACTACATTGTCATCATCTTTAAAACTCATTTTCTTTGTGATAAGGGATAAGTAGGTGTTTTTCATATTATTTCTGAAAAGTAAAGATTTTCCTATTTTTTTTATTTCAGTCCTAAAATTTATATAGATACAGAGTACCCGCCTTAGTTTGAACAAGATCAATGCTTCTTTGTTTATAATATTCTTATACAGTAACTAAAACTGTTCATCAGCCCTAGAAAGGAGTAATATGATGAGTCCCAGACTCGGTATGGTACATCTAAAAGCTTTAAAGCAATTGGAACAAATGAACTTGAATTATATTGTCTGTATTCTTTAGGTGTATACACAGAATTTCTCTATGACATAGAAAGGACAGAAACTACCTTTGTGCTAGGTTGCTCTCACAGATCAAAGTTACAATATCTAGATTAATCTTATTTATCTAGAAATGTACATATTGTATGAGTGCATACGCATATATATAAAAAAAACACCTTATCACAAAAAAGTAAAATTAATGAAGGCCAAAATGGGGGAAGGAATTGGTGTGCGATTAAAGAAGGTATTACAATTTATTCCAATGAAATTGGAATGAGGAAAACTAGATTTGTCTTATAAACAAATAGTCATAAAATTGCTACATAAAATGTGAGACTAAAGTCTACTAGTTTTAGAATAATTCTTGCTTTATGTTAGATAAGAATAATTATTCATTTGTTTGCACAAGCATTACCTATGCTTCATGAACTGTTCCTGGTAACAGTGGGAAGGCAGAGTTGCGTTTCTAAAAGTGTCCCTCAATCTTCTTTTATTTTTTTGTTGGTGTTCAAGAGTAGTTAGATGGAAATCACTCTCTCTGTGTTCACTGAACTTTTTGACACTGAAAAAATACAATACGTATGTGGCGCCAGAATTGGTTGGGAACAGGAAGGGCATATTTTGTATCTGTACTAAACCTGTCGACTTAGTGCATAGAGGACTTGACCCTTGTCAGGTGTCTTGAAGTCAACTGGCTGACTTATGGATTAATCAGTTTAAGACTGAAGCCAACCAGTGACAGGAATGAGCTTTGTTGTGTGAGTGTGTGTGTGGCTGTGGTGCAGATTTACAAATTTTTATAATGCTTTCAGTCAGACCGTGAAAGTCAGATGTAAAGCTTATCTCTAATCTCTGGCTATGGCCATACTCGTGGGATCGTGTGTATGTGTTTGGGGGAAGGGAGATGGATTCTTTAACACTTGACACCTGGCTCTACCAGGTTTCTAGCCCATAGTGTTAGGAACAGCACTATTGAAGGCATTAATATAGTTAAAACACTTAAGCTGTATGACCAGTACGTCATAAAAACTATTGCTGGATATTTTGCTTAGTCTTTATTTCACAGCCGGATTATCATCTTGACAACTAATTCTTTTTTCTTTTGTCTTTTTTATAGCTGTTGTGAACTTAGACAACTCTGTGGTTGACTTAGAGACCCTTCAAGCCCTGTATGAGAATGTGAGTAACTAGAGGAAGTCCATATAACGTAGGAATACTGTAGATCCATATGAAAATATTTGGGATTTGCATCAATAATCGTAAGAAAGTGTCCAATTTTGACTTAACTGTTTTTGTCCAAAGCAATTAGAGTAATGATGAGCAGTCCAGCTGTATTAATTGTCCTTGTGCGTTTTTTACTGAGCACACATTTTCACATTTTGTTGTAGGTAATGCAACTTCTATATGAGAAATCAACTGTGTTCCTTTTTGTTTGTTTTTGGGTATGACAGTCTTTGGTCAGTAGGCACCAGACCTTGCACTTCAGACCTTTGGTTTACCCTGGTAACCTCACTAATATAGCAATGCTGCTCAATAACAAACAATTGTTTTTAATAAGAGCAGTCATTTCAGTTGTGGGACTGTAGTTTTAATTATTTTGGAGGAAAACCCTAAATAATTAGAATTTCAGCGTTTTGAAAGGAAAAGCCTTACTGTAGGTTAATATAAGAAAAAGTAGTATAAACTGCCAGAGACTTCATAAATGTCTGGTGCTTAACATCAGTGTGTGTTTGACTAGTAGGTATGCAAAATCAGGGATTCAGAATGTAGTCAGGCATGTTCTAAAACTTTCTAAAGCCAGTCACGTGCAAAACTGAAAGAGGTGGATTTTAGAAGTGCATTTCTGCCTTCAGCTGAGGCGAGTGAATATTATTCCTTGCTTGGAGCACATTGCCTGAATACATAGCAGTCTGGCTAGGTAATTCCAGAAAAAGAGAAGAAGTTTTCTATTTACTCTCTGAAACATGACACTGAGAAACAGAAGCGCATTGAAAGCCAATGTATTGCACTAGATATTTCATTTCCCTCACATTATAGTTTTAATAATATGTTCATTAATTTGGCACCTTTCCCTTTTTATATTTTCTGGGCTACCTTTATATGACCTACTTTGGAATGATTTTTTTATTTCTGAAATTTCTCATTTGGGGCATGAAAAGAGATAGTAAGCTCTAGTCCTCTTTGCAGAGAGGATATTGGGTAGCACAGTTTGAAATTATATAACAAGAACTTGGAAGCACTATTTCTCTCATTTCATCTCTGAAGGATTAACTTCCTCAACTCTACTCAGGAAGATAATGACCAAATGGAAATCTATCTTAACCACCCCAAAATCTTTATATTTTAAACACTTATCACCCTCTGCCCCAGCATTTCTGAATAGACCTGCGTTATTTTCTTTTTGGATTATTCTTAAGGATGCATGTTACACAACTATATCCTGTTCCACGTATTCTTTGGCAGGTTAAAAAAAAAGTAATTTTATAAAATACAAATGCATGATTGTGAGAGATTCTGTTGTAGGAAGTATAGAGTGAATGCTGCTCTCGTGATCAGTTTATAAAAACTTCATTATTGTGTTGTGTTAGACTTCTTTAGTTCAAAAAATTGTCCTTTTATGTTGCTGAATATAAATCATGCTAACAGGATATTTTTCAAATGTCTTATTAATCTCACTGTAATGTATTTCTTAATTCTAGTATGATGGATCAAGTGAAAATTTGCTGTCTCCTGAAATACCAAATGACGCTATTCTAGTTTTTTTTTCCTTATTACTTTCACTAATTACAGAGAATGTCTAGGAAATGTTGTCAAGATTAAGGAGAACATATGTTAATCTGAGGTCAGACTCAAGAAGTTCAAACAGCTATAATGTATTTTCTAACTTTGGGCAAAAGATGTATCAGTCCAGCTTTATCACTGGATTTATTTTGATTAGAGAAAGTAGGCCAAATAAATAAAAGAAAATGCAATTAGTATTTTCAGAGATTTTCCTCAGAGGAACTGAATTTTATTGCTGGATCCTCTGTTTAGTAGAGCTGTGGCTCAAAAGAAGGCTCTTGATGTTCTTGCTTTGTTGTCATTGTTGCTTACTGTTTGTATGTTTGTTTTCAATTTTAGGTCATACTGATCTAACCTTACATTTCTTTACCTTTGTAGCTTCATTAATTTTAATAATATTATTCAACATAAAAGTGAGCAATAGTTGGTATGAGAGGGCGTGGCATGCTTGACTGCTCCCTTATTTCTCAACCTCATTCTGTGTTGTGGGTGGGGATAACTTTGCCTAACTCCATTACACTGTGTTCGTTAACTACATTTTTAGTTTTTAAGGTTTATTTATCGAGTTGGGATTTCTTGCTGCATATTTAAATATCACTATACTAGTTCTCAGCTTCTTTGATCTCCCTGGAACATATGGGAATGCTTGTTTTACAGTCTTCCCTCAGAATGTAATCGAGTGCTTTTCTGATTGCATATGTCTGGCATGGTGCTTTCCCTCCTTAAATGATTTCTTAAATGTGAATGAAATTTGGGCAATCTCCAGACCTAAACACACCCTAATTTCAAAAGCCACAGTCTCAAGGACTCAATTCCTGTTTACTGAGGAAATGAAGTCTTCTCAAACCACAAAGTTACTGTAAACATATTAGTTACTTTCTTTAAATGAAGAAACCCACACCCCACCAATGACCCAAGATCTGTATTTATTTAATAATATTAACTGGTAGCTAGTGAGAAAGACTTTGTTATTGCAGTACTGTATGATGCAGTCTCATAGTTCTTGCGTATGATTGTGTAGTTTTCTTTACAAACTATGTTTAATATATAGTTGATTGTCAACATATGTTTAGACAACATTAATGTAGACAAAGCAATTTGTAGAACAGTTGCTTTAATGTGATTTTTCACAGATACTATCACCAGAATACCCCAATGTCCTCATCTTCTCTGCTTTCTCACTTAAAAAAAAAAAAAAAAAATCACTTTAAATTGGAGGTTTCTCTGCTCGATGGACACAGAACTCCAGTTTGGAGTAAATCAATAGTTTCTTTGCAGTCTAGCTTTAAGGATTTGCATTCCATTTTGCTGTTTTAGCATTGAAAAAGTATTTGTTTCCATTTATCTTATGAACACTGGAGATATATTTTTCACATTATATTAAATGTTTTTGATTTTTTTTTTCAATTTGCTATGAGGCAAACAGAAATTGTTATGTTCCAGAAATTCCTTAAGAGCTGTCCTTTCAGGTGGCAAGTCTATTTAGAAAGGGAAAAGGCAGGTAATACTCTGAATGGAGCTATCAATTCACTGTATATGGTTAGACCATATTGATTGTGATGAGAAATACAATCATTTGCAGACAAACAAATGTTCATCTTGAAAGCCGGTGGCCTCTTACCAGCTAAAATACTGCTTCTTGAAACAGGTCAAACTTAAGGCCTGTTCCTGCTTACGTCTTCAGTTTTGAGAAAGAGTGTATAAAAATGTTTTTTAAATTGCATCAAGTGATTCTTTCTGCTCTCTGTACTTGTTCCTTTCAAATTTCTTTATATCACAGATTCAAAGGCATGTGCTTCCTTAATTTGACTCCTGTTATGTTGTCAGCCTTATCCCTTTCTTTAGAAGATTTAGGTCTGTGCTTTCATAAACTTCCAAAAGCCTTTTGTAAGAGAAGGTACCCAGAAGTTTGCAGTGCTTGCCTTCACTCTGCCACTAAGATTCAAATGTTCTTCCTAGTTACTCATTGTATAATTCAAAAAAAAAAAAAAGTGACAAAGTTCAGCATCCTCAACGTTTCTCAGCAGAGACTAGATCATACTTCTGATACAAAGCACAGCTTTGACGGGATATGATAGTAGCTATTAACCAGGATATCTTTTATCCTTGTTTCATTAACCTTTATGTTCTTTATACAAGTCACTCTGATGCATTGGAAATGTTAGGTTAATTTTGAAAACCAAGCTGATTTTAAAAAAATTAACAAACTCCCCCTAAAAATTAAAATTGTTATATATAAAAAATAATAATAAAAATCCAGGAATATTAAACTGATCTACAATAAGAAGTAAAATTCTGTTGCAAGGAAAAAAAAAGCAACAGGAAAACACAAGATATATGTTCTGAAATAGAAAAATGGCCCTTACACTGTATTTTATCCTACCAAGTTCAAAGGATAAAACACTATAAAAGTAAGAGGAGAGATAAGTCTAAAGCAGTGTATTGTTTTACAGTATATTTGTTAGATTTATGCTGTTTGATTTCATATATAATAAATATATGAAAAATTCTGATGCATTATACTATTTTGTTCCATTTATATTATTATGTAACAACAAAAATTGAAGGAAATAAAAAACATTAGCATTCAAAAAGGTGTCAAGCAATCAGATTAACAACTTTTAAGATGTATTAAATAACGTCACTTTTGACAGAAATGATGGAGAGTAATATAAAGGGATTTTTTGTTATTATTATCTGTTGTAAATTTGAGAACAGATAAACATTAGCTATACAAAAATGAGCTTGCCAGTAACATTTTGAGAAGTAATCCTCAATAACAATTGTGCAGATCTGTCATGCTTTTTCTGTCATAATTTAAAATGCACAGAGAATCAGAATTCTATATGGAAGAGTCTGAATTAAGAACGTGAAAAAGGTTTAATTCTGAACTTGTACCATATACTTGGATCTCTTTGCTTTGATTAAAACTTGAACCCATATCTTGTGACGTTTTTCTCTGGTCTATCCATGAGTGGATCATGCTTATCTGTGGTATATTTGTCAGTTTTTCTGTGCATATAGAATCAGAAAATAATGGATTAAATAAGGAATAGTCAGTCTGCCTAACTTTATTAGTGGATTTCCTAGAGAAACATTAGCAACTTGAACATTCATGTATGTACGTAGGCTGCTCCTAAAGCATAATGCCTCCTATTTACTCCGTGGAAACTACTACCAATTCAAAGAGCACAAAAGCACTATTTGATATAGCTATAATTCTCTGCTATAAAACAATGTTTTTCAACATAGTCACCACCATTAGCCAACTTGCATGGATGAGCTGATCCAGACGTTCTTCATGGTGTGTCAGCTGTGCATGGCTATCTGGAATGTGGCTTCATTCATGCCATTGTTGCCACTGCAGAGGTGCACTATCCACTGCCTCACTGTGCTCACATCCACTCCTTGGTAACCAGAAACAATCAGTAAGCATCAATGAATGTCAGTAAGGGCACTGCTTTCCACATGGAGGAATTCAGTTACCTTTGCTTCATACTCACATCCATGTCAGACGCCATTTTTCCAGACTGTATCTCTGCTACCATCTGTTGCGTGACAACAAAACATAATTAAATATTGGTAGGAAGGTTCAACCTCTAGTGCCATATCACCAATATCCGCCTCTGACATTGTGGGCCAACATAATAAGATAGGAGGCATTACTTTCGGAGCAGTTCTCATAATACGTAGACTGCTGTGATATGTGTTCTAATACTTGGCTATGCGTAGAAGCCAGATGAGAGAGTCTTCTCATTATTTATTGTAAAGAACCTGAGAACAACCTTTTAGCTTTTTGCTCCTTGCTAAAGTATTTTCTCATCTTTATCATTTATGAAAAGTTTTCAAGAGCTTTCAACTGAGCAGAAGAGAGTATATGTGAAAAAATATTCAGAAATAACAGAACTAGGTTTTCATACTAACAACTTTTTAACATTTACTTACTTTTGACATTTCTTTAAATGTAAATTGAATAAGAGTGGTACTTTTTTAAAGTCTAAGTTGAATAAATAAAATAGATCTCTCTACACAGTTGTGTCATTCGTGTGCCTAGACTTTACCATGGCTCGAACAGCATGACTTTTAGAACACTGCTACCTTTTAAAAAGCAGAATTATCTATATTGCATGATAATGTACGTATTCATGTATTCCCAGCATTCTCTGTTTTGCTTGGTAATATGTATATTTATGTTGTAAGTCAATTATGGGTCTGTCGGTTTAATTAGTAGGTAAATGCCAGAGTGAGTAAATAAAGTACCTGCATTTACATTCAATCAAATGAGATTTGTAACAGGCATTACAACTTCTTAAAGAGTGTCTAATGCCGAACCAATCTCAGTTCGTACTGCAGTAGTATTCCAGTCGTTGAAGGGGGGTGAAGTAGTAGAGGGGGGAGGACAGGAAGAGGAAGTAGAAGTAGAGGAGAAAAATAAAAAGAGAGCCATGTACCTCAATTTTAGAGACGCCTTTGGCAGTGTTTCACAGGATGTTCTAGAAAATCCTGTGGGAATCTTCCTGGGAAGAGAAGCCTAAATGGCTCTTCCAAGGACTGTGTGATAAGCTGCTTCAAAAAGTATGCTCTGACAGTAGATCACAGGAATTCCATATTAAATGAAGAATACATTGATGGTGGATACTTATCGTTCTGGTAAGAGTTTGGAACTATGCCATATTTTTATTTTGACACATGCTGTATTAATGTACACTGTATAAAAAATGTTTTCATATTCATTGCCATCAAGCATAACAGCAATAGTTTTGTTTTAAGTAATTCACTTTGATGAATGAAATGCAGACAAGTGAGAGAGCAGAAGAAAACAGTGATTTTAAACCTAGGCCATAGCTTACTAGGCAAAACCTGAATGAAGTGGATTTTTTTGGAATAAACAAATATGTTTGGTTGAGGCCCTGCTTCTATCTTCTTTGGAACAGGATAAATGCTTAAACTGCAGCATGGAAGATTTAGATAGACTATCAGGGAAAGTATTCCAGGGATGAGGATAGCAAAAACTGCTAAACAGGCTGCTGGAGAGGTGGTGCGTTCTGCCCCCTGCAGTTTAGAAGACAGGTGGGAGTTGTAACTGTCGGAGATAACAGAACTTTGATTTTGCTGGAGCAAGAGGGTGATACTTTGACAAATATGTGATCTTATAGTTGACCTCAGGAATTAAAATTGTCCTGTCATGAGTTTTCCTAACTATAAAACTTAACAGCTTGTGACTAATGCAATGCTTTAGTAAGTAGCTGTAGTATGGTACAATGCTATTTGTTTTTCCCTTTTTTTACATTTCATTTTAAATTCAAATATGTGTGCATGCATGTGTGTATATATATTATTTTTTAAGAGAACATAGAATTTTTGTACAGTAATTCTTATGTTCACACTGTTCAGGGTATTTCCTTGAAAACCACAATTTAGATAGTTTAAGTAACTTAGCAATAAGTATTTAAGTTAATAGATATTAAAGTACCTTAAGTAAGAGTAATATTCTTAAATGAATTCATAAAACAGAAGTAATTTTTATACACAATCATAGTTTTAGTTTATCCATTAAGCATGCTGTTCTTCCATCTGATTTCCACCTCTCATCTCTCCACCCTGTGATTGGGAATGTTTAACATTTCTTTTTTGTCAACATTAATAAAACATAGTTACAAAAGAAGGTCCCTGTGGAATTATAAGAATAAATGTATCATACTCGATTTAGTCATCACATACTGATTGTGGTTGCCTTTCTTCTACTCTCAGTTTTGGAGACTGTCCAGTCTGTTAGTAAGCTTTGTTATTCATTATTGACTCTGATGATTACAGTCGCTCCTGCAGTACTATGTGAGGCCTCTGAGAAGGAAGGAAACACTCTCATTTGTTTAATAGTGAAGAATTAGTTGTTGACTTTCCCCTAAGTTTTTGAAAGCAAATCTCTCTACATCAGACCTTTATAACACCAAAAGCTTAGAATGCCATTTTATTGAAAGATCAATATTTACTTTTATCCTTACTTTTTTTTATCATCGATTACCTTTTGTTAGAAGATAAACCTTTTGTGGCAATAATCTTTTCCCATTTTTAGGTTATTCTGTAATGCTGTGAATACAGATACAACTTGATAATCAGTAGGATTTTACCAGATGCTGTTTTGCCCCATATGTCCTTTTAGAGTAAATTTGTTCTATTCTTTTGTTTAATAATGGAATCAGATTCAGAAGAGCTTAATTTTGGGGGGCTACCAAGTACCATTGAACATGCTAGAATTCTTAATGTGTAGAAGTCAAATGCATTAAGTGCTATGGTGCCTCTGGAAAATGAAGGTTTCTTAATTTCTTGAACTTTCTTAATCTAGGAAAGACTTGATAGATAAACTAGATTTACTAATATGGAAGGTAATGTAACAAGTGATTAAAGGAGGAGGAAAAAAAAAATTATCCACAGCAAGTTCACTCATTCATTCATAGTTTTAACATGCTGCCTCTGTGTGTTTAAAAAAAAAAAAGTTTTCTCTAGTCCTGCCCTTCCGTTTGTTTTTTGTAAATTTGATCAAATGCTTGGATAGGGGTCTCCATCCTTGGAGATAGCCAACATCCAATTGGATGCAGTATTGAGAACCTGCTTTAGCTGCCTCTGCTTTGTGCCAGAATGTTGGACTGGACCATCTCCAGAGGTTACTTCACACCTCAACTACATTATGATTCTGTGAAACAGATACTGCTACTGTTACATCGTAGTGTTAAGAACAAAGTCTACTGCTGAGGGGAAAAAAGTTAGCAATATTGCTGTTCCAATACTATTAAAGTATTTCATAGATGAGAACTGCCTACTTTAAAGAAGATGAACTTTGAAGAATATAACAGGAACCCTGCGTAAATACTAGGATATGTAGTATTTGAGATGGATAGCCTTGCAGTCATTTCTGGACTTCAACTGATTAGAGAAACTCTCCATTAAGTTCTGACTCTTCTCTCTTCATCTTTTGGTTTCATGGTACCATTTTCCCTTTTCACGTGAGATGTTTAACAACCTCAGAAGAACTGGACTGTCCAAACTTGACTTTCTAGTTTCAAATTGCTGATGGAGCTATAGCAGTATGATCTCAGGTAGTTTCGTAACTCTTCTGTTAGTTGTGTGAAATCTTGAAAGACAGAATGTAGATACGTTCTTAGTGCTTTGGCAGTAAGTAGTTAGAATGTCATTTTCCGCAGCTGCTGTTGAGTTCTCTGGTGAAGTTCAAAAATGTGTGTAGTGTTTTCCTGAAGAAAATAAATGTGTATATATTTGCTGCTTTTTCTTTCACGTGTGCAGACGCTTAATTTGAATCTATTTTGAAAACAAACAACAAATGTTAAAAGAAGAGTTAGAAGGAGAATTTTCCATTCCACTTCTATTCCTTTCCATGCCATTTGATTTTAAAGGAACAGGAAAAAAAGTGAAGCTCTTTTGATTAGAATACTGAAGAACAGAGAGTACAGCATACCACAGAGTCCTCCAAGGAACTAGACAGTTTACATATAGTTGTTTACACTCAATAATATAGACTCGTTAACATAAAAAATTAAGATCATTTTATTCCATATATATATACACAGTAGTTCTCATGTATGATAGTTCAACTAATTGTTGTTGTTCTATGCCTTTTTCAAAATACAAAATAAAGTTTTAGTTGTGCTAAACAATGCAAATGTATTTTCATTTTAGTTGATTTTGTTTGTTGTCTGTTTTTTGTTGTTTTTAAGAAGTAATTATTATTTAAATAAATGTATGGGTCAGACTGCATTGAAATGCATCTCAAAAGCTTTGGAAAGAAAAATTCAACT
Source organism: Numida meleagris (assembly GCF_002078875.1). Lineage (NCBI taxonomy): Eukaryota > Metazoa > Chordata > Aves > Galliformes > Numididae > Numida > Numida meleagris. Next base: position 36,393,224 of record NC_034411.1, on the reverse strand, counting down.
CAAGAATGAAGTTCTTGATCCAATGACTTGATAATATAGCCAAAGAATAGGGAGTGGAGGTGAAGATTATTTTCCCAGTGTCTGTTTGAATGATTGTTTTATCTTTTGCATATTAACAGTAGTCAATAATATTATAAGGAAGTTCTTCTCATTTCTGTTTTATGCAATTTTATTTGAAGTCACTCCATGGACTTAGTAATTTCACCATAAGCAAATGTTGGAAAGAGAAGAAAAAGGTATAAACAAGATTAGTGATAAGGGCATATCTACTTGTGTTTTTTGACTGGGTTTTTAAGCAACACTTAAGTAACACTTCATAATTACTTTATTTCTTTATTCCAGAGAGCACAATCAGATGAATTAGAAAAAATAGAAAAGCACAGCAAGGCGTCTAAGGAAAAAGAAAATGCCAAGTCTTTGGATAAACCAGAACAGTAAGAACATACTTAGAAAATAATATAGCTTTATTCACTTCAGAAAATGTCACATGCTATTGTAAACTAGCTAAATAGATTATATAAAAGAAAGAAAAACAAATCAAAACAAACTCTGAAAACCATGATCACTTTCTCTATTCATTTCTACAGGTTCCTTTATGAACTCTCGCTAATTCCCAACTTTTCAGAACGTGTATTTTGCATCTTGTTTCAGTCAACATTTTCAGAAAGCATTTGTTCAATCCATCGCAAACTTGAATTATTACAGAAACTGTGTGAGGTAGGTTGTGTTCCATAAAGACTTAGAGCTATATTTTTGATATTTAATCTTGTTAAGTTGTACTCATATTTCAAAAGTTTTCTCTTTATTTACTCTAAGTACTTATTACATCTGAAGGATAGCAGTCCTGCAGAATAGAACATTTTATGATTGCACTTGAACATCAAAGCAAATTTTAAGATTAGCTTTTCGGACTGAACTATATCATATTGTTGCTATAAATGCATATCGGTCTCAGGAAAAGAATGCACCTTTTCTCTTTGTTAAAGCAAAATCTTTCCTCTTTATAATGAGTGTGTAATTCATTTCCAGAGGAATACCAGTTCCATTCACCTTATGTTTGCTTGGTTTTTTGAAGTGTGCAACTCAATAATATCAATAATAAAATGATTGATAGAAGGCAATGGTGTTTCTAGCTGGAAGAGATTCCTGTAATTTGATAGTCCCATGGACAGGGGAGGAAAAAAAAAAATAACAACATTGCTTTAACATGCAGGTTTCGTCAGTATTTTCATAACTATTTTAAATATTTTGTTTTAAATCTTAAGGTTCTGTGTTTTTTTAAAATAGGTGTTTTAATGGGTGTTTTGTTGCAAAACCCTATTCTAAATTAAATTTATAATTCACACCACCACCATTTAAGGAATTACTGTTTCCTTTTTCCTAAAAGATCACCTCTTATAATTTCCTGTTTTCTATTTAGATAAATAATATTTATAATATTTATTTATGTATATATATAATATTTAAATAGTATATACATAATATATTTAAATATCAGTTTTGCAGTCAAGACTTTCCTTTCACAACATATTAATAATATTCTACATCTTTGTGTACATCTGTTTCTCTTTTGTAGACACTGAAAAATGGGTCAGGAGTTATGCAGGTCTTAGGTTTGGTTCTCGCCTTTGGAAATTACATGAATGGTGGAAATAGGACACGAGGACAGGCTGATGGGTTTGGACTAGATATCCTGCCAAAACTGAAAGATGTCAAGAGCAGCGTAAGTTCATTTGACACTTCCTGTAGGCCTTACAATATTAAATTATTTCCACAAATTACTCTTCTTTCATTTTTAAACTTAACAGTGTGTAATTTAGAAGGGGATATCAAAGGAAATTCTTAATAATTCTTAAGACTTTAAATTGGCCCATAATCTATCTAGTGAATCATTCAGGAGCTTAGAGCATCTCCCTTATGAGGAAAGACTAAGTGACCAGGGACTGATCATCTTGGAGATGCTTATGAATTTCTAAAGGGTTGGTGTTAAGTGGATGGGGCCAGGCTCCTCAGTGGTGCCCAGTGGCAGAAAAAGGGGCCATGAGCACAAACTAGAACACAAGAAATTCCATACGAACAAGATGAAAAAATTCTTTACTGTGAGGGTTACAGAGCATTAGACTAGGCTGCCCAGAGAGGTTGTGGAGTCTCCTTTGGAGACACTCGATATCTACCTGGATGCTTTCTACCAACTACTCTAGGGAATCTTTTTCAGCAGGGACTTTCAACTAGAGGTCCTTTCCAACACCTACAGTTCTGTGATTCTGTGATTATTAAGTTCTGCTCTTCTGAAAGTGGTAGAAAAAGAAGAGCTTGTTTCCCTAAATACACATGCTTTAGCTGTTGTATAAGATAACATGAGTAAGCTAGTTTTATCATGTCAACTGCTTTCTTTTAAAGGAACTTCATTCTGGTGTGTCTGTTCCTGCAGTAAGCCAAGGGAGAGATGATGTCAATGAATCCATAGTACAGCATGTCTAGGGCAGTTTACTTTAGTAAAACTAAAGTTTACTATAGGCTCTAGATAGGTCACCAGTTTCAGAACCTAGTTGAATATTTAGGCACGTTACATTTGATTTAGTGACTCAAATTTTGCGACTGTTAACCTTGCAATTTCAAAGTACATTTTTAAGTTCACTTGTTGCTATTCGGTCGGAAAAGTTCTTATAAAATATTTTTCAACCCGAAAACATAATTTTATCTGAAGTCCTCTTCAAGTCAAAGATTTCTTGTTGAAGTTCCATTATAGATGGGAAATAAGGAGAAAGTAAGTGCTTCAACAAAGCCAAAAATTATTTTAGAAAAATAACTTTATTTCCTTGTTTAACATTTAGTTATAGATGAGCAGAAAGTTCTGAATGTTACCCAAGCAAGTTGTATGCACCAGCCTAGAAACAGTTTCTCTTCTTCCTTGTTGGGAAATTTCAAATGCAAAGATTCAGTTTGTTATCAACTACATTTCTAAAATCAGGAATGGCTTATGCAAGTGTTACAACATATTTTTGCTACTATTTTTAATGACTGTTTAACAGTTAGAATTTTTTGTTGTTTTTCTTGTTTTGTTGTTTTTTAATG